>NC_137639.1:11019869-11174869 GCF_963383615.2 Lipophrys pholis | reverse complement strand
AGGTAGTTTTGAATGCAGCTATGGAGTAAGCCACTTTGTCAGAGATTCACTTTGAACTGAAGCACAGCAGACAGGACACCGTGTCTGTTTATTATACCGAACCATGTAGTTAAGATTCTCTATTTTAACTAAAACCATGACTATGATTTTGTGCTAAAACCACGTAAGTAAACATTTGAGGAGGGGGCAAAACAAAAGATATTGAGTTTGACACTCCACAAGCCACTTAATAGCCATTGAAGATGGTCTTATTTACTCAGTGCAAGTCTGGAACGACTGATCCAGCTCCAAAATCCATCCCACCCACACGTCAACAGCATTTCATGAGAGAGAGAGAGAGAGAGAGAGAGGGAGAGAGAGAGGGAGAGAGGGAGAGAGAGAGAGAGAGAGAGAGAGAGAGAGAGAGAGAGAGAGAGAAGGCAGAGGGCAAGAACAACCTGTGGCCATGCATGTTAATGAGGCCTTTTGTTTCCTCCTAATGAAATACAGCCCGGACCTCGCTGCTCTCCTCTCTGCTGTCGGACACCTCCACATAATGATGTATGGAGCTCCACGCCACATTACGCTCATCTGCCCTTGCTAAATGCCAGAGCAGCGATTCTGTGTCAGAGGGGTTATGTGGCTGTTTTGACCAATGAGGCTTTAAAGTTGGGCTGCCGCCGTAACAAAGTGGTGCGAACAACAGCTAAAGGCCAACGGCAGCGCAGATGAAAAGCCGAGGAGCTCGAAAAGTGATCAACTGCATAATATTATTATTTCCAGCCCTCCGGAGACGGGGGCGACTGGGCACATTTCACCGGAAAAATAACTAAACGTTGTCATTTGTTGTTTCACTGCAATTGTAAAAGCACTGGTTCTGAAATCCAGACTGAGACAAAACAAAACACAGTCAAAAGCTAAAACCCACTGTTTTGTTTCTTATGTAACCCATTAGGATGCCCTCCCATTACAGAAGACTGAGACAGCGCGTCTCAGTGCTGAGTGGGTGTCCATCTTTCATTCTCCCCTCAGCTGGATATCGAGTTTGATGTGATTTCTCATCGCTGACACATCCTGCCTTTTCCCGTTGATTTTAATTCTTAGAGACCCCAAAACATTCTCTTTTTAATGGTCTTTCTTTTCGCATGCCACTGGCGAAGGCAGACCGAGGCCGACATGAAAGGCAACAAGAGGCTGTCTGGGAGTGTGAGTTTCAGTGTGAAAGAGAAGAGAGATCTGCTGCCGAGACAAGGCACGAAAGGAAACCTCCAAATGACCTTTTGGCTCATCTTGATAAAGTATTATTTCCTTCACTCTTTCTTTCCCAGTATCACTTCCTATTCATTTCTCCTATTCTCCCAAAAAAAGAAAAAATTTCACGGCATTTTATTTACTGCCACAGTTTGCACTTAATAGCCCATTTTCAAACTAACCACAGCGTTATCGAATGCTTTTATCGACTCACTCATAGCATCTGATTAAAGATATAGAAATATGACACGGCTCAGCCGAATACAGGGACGGTAAAGAGCACTTGAAATACGAACCATTTAGAGAAAGCTACAATCTGGCTATAACTTTCACCCAAGCACAGGCCTGTTTTATTAAATGTCTACCTTAAACACACGGCCTGATTTAGTGTCGGCTCCGCTGCTGTCGGGTCAAAATGAAGTCTTTTCGTTTCTGTGGTTAAGAGGCACGGGGGAGAGTTTTTGAGACGCAACAAACCCTCTTTTTTCTTAACGCCAGGCCAAAGTGGCATCACAAAAACAAATTAAAACTCAACATTTATAATCCCTCTCTCACCAAAACTGGAAACTCGATGATCAAAGATAGACTCATCCCAGTTAGTCAGCCGCACATGTGCTGTTGCGTCTATTTGAAACAAAGTACAATTATATTTTACAATCCTTTTCACACGTTGTGGTCAAAGGCATTTCTTCACTGAATGTGTAAAGCTTTTGAGCGTTGGGTTGCTCGCGCTTTGTGTTTGGGGATAGTTTCATGTGAGTGTAGATGTGAAACCTGAGCTCTGGTCAAGTGCTTTACAATCTATCCTAACCAACTCCAAAAAGTAGTTCTTGCACGCAGTATTTCATTCAGCCAAAACTACTTTGTACCCGAGCAATGAAGTTTTATACAGGTGCTACTACATTTACTTTGAGAGAAGTTTGAAATACATCGATGGTTTCTCAGCAGGGATGGAGAAATTCATTAAACACAGAGAAAAAATATTACAAATTTGATTGATTTATTTCTAATAGTGGACAGCTGAATGTAAAGCCAGGTATGTTCTCAAAGAACACTTCAGATCACTGTGCATTTAAACCTTTTTCAGTATCAGATACTTCCTCAGAAACAGCTTCAACTCCTATTAGGCATTGTTTGAAATATTCAAATACAATAAAGTATTCTACATGAAGAATTAGAAACATCTAAAAATCAAAAACACGTTAACATTTTTGTGCCATGTTCTGACTTTCCTGAATGGGCCCTCAAATTTATTCTGTGGTACAGTCACACGGTAGATTTATTCAAGGAGCCCCTTGTCCGAGTACTTACTTACTCGGACAATTGTACCTGCGCACAATGCAAATGTTATGCAGTATGTCATACTTTTGATTAAAAGTTAAGTACAAAACATTGGAAGTAGCAACTGATAAATTCCTCACATTACGGTATTCAAGTATTGTATTCATGTACTGTATTCACGTAGTCAGTTTCTTTACCAGAGAAAATCCCTGCTTGAAATCACCATTTGTTTACAACAGAAATGGAATCTGTGATAATGAAAAACATTATTGTTTGTCTGCAGAATGTGCTTCCGTGTATATATTCTTACAGGTAGAGTCATTTGAAAAACCTGCTATTGACAAAAAAGTAACTAATAGTGTAGTATTTAGTAATGGTTCTTTGTGCTTTTATTGGAGTATTTTACACAACAGTAATTGTTTTTGTACCTGTTCCAGCGTTACACTGCTGTGTAAAGAGTGAAAACCAAACGCGTACCTAAACCTGTACTTTCATCTTAAATTCCAGCCTCATCCCGTCGGCTGTGGGTTTAAATATTATATCATCCAGACGCCAGTTCGCACACTTAAATCAACCCTTTCTAATTGCCCAGCATTACACATTAAAATAATACCAGACAAAGACACTGGAGCACATAACGCCTCGCCAGCCAACCAGCCCTGGAGCTGTGTCTAATGGTTTCTCCATCACTTAGCAGCATCTGCCAACTCTGCCGAACAGCTCCGGTCTGATCAAAAACCAGTCCATAAATCAACAGTTCGGCTCGTGAGCACACAGCTGGAGGAAGTGCTGCCGTTTGTTTTCCAAAATCTATCAATATCACACAGAAACACCCCTCAGCCATGGCCTTTCACTCCTCTAACTGGGAATTATCTTTGCTGACACAAAGCATGGAGGGAAGAGCGGTAGAGGAGAAAGGAAAAAGAAAATTAGGGCTTGATTATGTGCCGGGCTCTTACTCGGGGGCATGTTTTTCTCACTCACTTTTCTGGCTCCCTGCGTATCAGTCAAGCAGCAAATACAGACACTTACGGGGGGGGAAAGCAAGCACACTTGTTCTCTTTGTGTCCGTCTTGGCCACAAACACAAACACACCCAGTCAGACTCAGCCGCTCAATCATACACAGCCTCTGGCGTTTGATTCAGCGAGTATCTGATGGGGCCTTGGGACTGTTACTGCTGTTACTGCAGTCTTCCACTGTCCTCTTCCTCTCCTCCTCCTCCTCCTCCTCCTCCTCCTCCTCCTCCTCCACCTCCTGGTTGCTAGCCTCAGTCCTGCTCTCGGGCTCTCATTCGCCGAGCTGCCGCGGCAGGCAGCGACCTGATTGGCCGGAGCGAGTAGTGGAAACGACGTCATGCCACCGAGGCTTGTGGTGGCAGGAATCAGAGATGCGCTCTGAGTTATTGGCAGTTTTCAGCGGCGAGTGGCGCATCATGTTCGATGATTGCGAGCTGGGAGGAGCAGGAGCAGCAAGGACAGACGGCAGAGATGAAAACGAGAGTTTTAATTATCACCGTTATAGGCTTCCCACAATACCTCTAATTTGTTAGGAAGAATAACGTGCGACGATTTCCCTGAGCAGCAAAAGTGCAATTGTGGAAAATGTAATAAAGAGGAGAAACCACCAACTGCTACCAATAATGGAAAACCTGGTGATACCGGCTGCTCTGTTACTGGAGTTTATATTTCCTGTTTCAGGAGAGGAGAAAAGATGAATGAAAGACAATATAACATACACAAAAAAATATGTGTTTATCTGACCTTTTTTAGTTTCTTTTGACTAATTTACATGACATGTTTGCAAAAACATGGAGGGATGTTTCAACTTCACTAGCCATTAGAGGGTTTTATTGAGTGTTTAAAGTACTTGCTCATACTTATTAATACAAATGTTTTGGGGGGGGGGGGGGGGGGGGGGGGGGTTGTCATTAAAGCAGCTTAGACAGATTGTTTAGTTTCTGCATTGACATGGACTCTGACAAACCAACTAAAATCTCATTGTTGAAGCTGCATTTATTTCCTTAATGTCACTTCTCATAATCTACATGGAATCCGTAATGAACCTAAGCAAACGTCTGGACATTGGAAATCAGCTGTTGTCTAATCTTCTGAATGTTTACAGTCATTTACAGTTCCTAAAAATATTTACTACGACTGACAATAATGAAAATGCACCTTTTTCTTTTGAGTGTCTCCTTTAACTTGTTAATTTGTACACGGCAGGATTGGCTCAGAGCTCTCAGTGCTTTGTGGATCAGTCTTTCATGAGGGAAACATGTTTGAAGCTCTGCAGTTATTGAGAAAAAGAATATCTTATCCAAATAACACTGAGCAACATCAGTTAAATAACTGAGATAAATGAGTCAATGCTTGCTCTTATGAAACCAGGAATAGTATGAAGTTCAACTGGGGCAGCTGTGGCTGAGGTGGTAGATTTAGATATTTGAAGTGTCCTTGAGCAGGAAGCTGAACCCCAGACGGATCTCAATGGAAGGATGGAGCACCTGGCAGCAGCCGTCACCGTTTACTGGAGGTTAACAGATTGTGGTAGTTTTAATGGCCGACCTTGTGTGCAGGTTGGACTGTTTTCATCTGTGATAAACGCGACAAGTAACAAGCCCACTGGAACATCAGTGGAAGTCGGTGGTTTTACAGTACATCACTTTATGATCCATCATTTGCAATAGTCTGCTTCATATATAATCACTATGCTGTGTATATCAAGATTTGTTGTGTGAAATATAAAGAAAAAATGTTTTAACATTTCAATTTAAAGCTTTTCAATATCCAAGAACTGAGATCTAACCATTTTGTTCTGTTTAAGGCTCCTTCTTTCATCTCTTTATTTTAGAAAATGAAGCAAAGAGACCTCAAAGCTTTTCTTCTGGCGCACATCCTTTGTACAGTCCTGTAATATGACTTTATCATGATTATAACACCGTTTCATCCTGTCTGACCAAAGTATAAAGCACACACTGTTTTCCAGGAAGTTATTAAGTTACTACAAATGTGCCAACTACAGTATATATAAGGTTTCAACATTGAAAATGCTAATGTTCATTGCTGCATAGTTTAAATAAATCCAATCTTCAAACCTGCACACTACACAAATATCGCTATTTCTGTCATTTCTCTTCCCTCTTTATAACTCCTGATGTCATTTTCAAAAAGCATAATGTGTAATATTATTAGCTTGCACACATTATGTCGATGAAACTTGTAACCTGGCGCCCATAATGGTCCCAAAGTGGCCATTGTAGCTTCATTTTAAATTCAGTTCCTTCCTCACAAATGCTGCCATCACAGTGCGTGACGCATGCTACGAGAGCACAAAACTACACCCATCAGGTTCGCACGCGACACACAGCCTTTAATGCATTATAAAATAAAATGCGTTGGCTCTGATCATTCAGCTGTGGGTGGAACAAACCACACACGTACAGACCAAACACAACATTTTCAGGCACAAAAACCGCCTCTCTTCCTCTCACCTTTGCATAGATGCAAGACTGGGAGTGATCTAAACAATACAAAAGTGTGTTTATGTGTTTAAACACAAAGCTTTGATTGAGTGTCCTCGAAACAGCAGAGGGCAGCCATGTCGTCTCTGTGTGGACACACGAAGGACACCACATGTCATGTCTGGAAGACTGGCCTTGGACTGCCTCATATTTGATTTTTTTTAATTTATTTTTTTTAACCGTGAAGCACAAAAACAGAAAAACAGCATATTGTTACACGCTGCAAAAACTTTTCCCCGTTTACATGTGAAAAGCATATTCTTTGACAATTCGGTGTTGCTTAGAAAGGTTTTAACCACAGCTGTGAACACACTTGAAAATAATGAGCGAGACTCTTTTGTAGCCATGTTTCTATCCATTCTATTCTTAAAAAAGACACAGGTAGGCTGAGATTGTTTTTTCTTGAATCCAGCTGACAGATGTAGAAACCAGTCGCAGTGATTGTTCCTCCAGTTAAAACCAGTTGAGAAGATATTGTAGTAAAGAACTACAACTGAAAAACATGCAGTATTGTAGTAACGCAGTCACTGTACCAGATTGTGTTGGTTAAAAAAAAAAAAGAAGGGAGCTGAGCTGTGAAGCAGAGGCTCTCCGTTTCCCTGGTGGTCTACATCCCCAGCCCCACCTATGATCATGAACTTTGGGTCATGACCGAGAAAATGAGATTACAGATAGCAGCGGCTGAAATGAGTTTTCTTTGCACCGTGGCGGGCCTCGCGCTTCGTGATAGAGTGGGGTGCTCTGCCATCCAGAAAGATTTAAAGAAGAATCTCTCCTCTTCCACAAGTGGGGAGCGAGTTGAGGCGGTTCAGGCAACCAGGTTGCCCCGTGGTTGCCTCCCATTAGAGGTCTACCAGTTGTTTCCAATTGAGAGGAGGCTCCCAGAGAAGTGGGTCCTGAACCGGTCAGTACAGGACTCACCATAGTTTGTTTGGATGTGAGAAAAATTTGACAATTTAGTGATTTAAAATACTATCCATAATCTTTTTAAGAATATATGGTTTGCATAACATGGCTACATCTGACTGCTAAAATGATGCCCTTGCAAAATAAAAGGAAAGATTCATGGCAAACCTGGTTTCTCATTCATTTTGTAATTAAAAGGTGTTTTAGAGCAGATCAGAGCGATCCAGGAAAATAAAAACACAACATGCAGAGCCTGTTTCAGTGCTCCATTAAACTCTGATTTCTAGTTCAATAGAATTCAGTAGCTTATTTGTTAACAACTGCAAAGGTGAAGAGTTTTGATTTCCTTTCCCACTTATCTACAGCTCAACCTTCTCCTCGGTCTGTGGCTGAATGCAAAGCCTTCCGTCCACAGAATCCATTCACTTCTTTGTGCTCGCTCGCTCGCACAGCTGTTCATCGTGAGATAGGAAGCACTGGCTGCCCGACTCCAGGCGGCAGCATCTGTCACCACTGGTGTGATCCTGGAACTCGTGAGGAACGACGTACGTGTGTCAGCTTTAAATCCACATTTCTATTCATATTTCTGAGAACTAATGTTGTTCGAACGGACGTCAACCTGCCACCGCTGCACTTCACAACCTTGATGTTTGGGGAAGTTTGCGTCTCCGGTTTCTCACTGGGGAATATCGCCGCCTCGAGTCTTTTCTCCCAGTTGGTCACCGTCTGTCTCTTCTTTTCCCACGTCCATCTCATTAATCCTTATCCTCCCACTCTCTCTCTCTCTCCACCTTTCCGGTCTCGCTTTCTCCCCCCTCTAAAGTTGGCAGGTTGGTTGGCTCAAGCCGGCTGACCTGATGCCCTTCTGTGGCGGGCACCATTGGCAGCGCCTGGCACATTCTGCGGCCCAATGAAATTCACAGAGGACACAAATTAGCTTACTCTAGTGTGACAGAACTCAACTGATGCTCACGCTGAAAGGGGAGAGTACGGGACGAATGTCTTCTTGTTCAAATCCAACACAGAGCCATACTCAGAGAAAATATAAGTGGCTTCGGCGAGAAAGGAACGATTCATTGAGAGGAGTCGTACGGAGGTCTCGTCAGCCCAGCACACATGCACTCGTCTGAGACACAAGGAGCCATGCTGCGAGGAGGAAGAGCGACCCCTGAATGGATAGTGACAGTTGAGATGGACGTGGTAAATGAAGACGGAGCCAGAGAAGTATAACCCTGGGCAGCTGTCAATCTCATCAAATGGACTTTCAGACCAAATCATCTGCAGAACGCTGGAGCCCACTCCTCTGACCCAGGGTCTCTGGACAAATGATGGTTTCCTGTCAGAAAAATGAAGTCTTCATGTGTTTCCACTTCACCTCGAGATGGCTTCATTTAGTTTTACGTGAATGCCTTGGGGCGAGAAATACTATCAATCAAGGAATTAATGGAAATTATTTGAGCTGCTGGAGGTTTGAAATATGTTGACATCCACGTCTTTATAAGAGCGAAACAGTCACACTCTGTCTGAAAATGGCTTATTTTGAAAGACAAAAATTGCAGGTGATTTGATTTGAAAATGGAAACAGAGGTTTAAAATCGAGTGAACAGGTTGTCCGGGATGTGGGTGGAATTGCTGAAAAGGTATGTCAGCTTTAAAATGTCTAGAACCTCACAGAGGGTGGAGTTTAATGTAGGCCTCATTAGCATTAGAGGTCTGCGCCATAACTGACTGAAAAGACGCCATTAACGACTCCATTACAGCCTCCAGATGTAAATGGAAAATGACTATTTATGCAGCGGCTTTATTCAGAGTGTCACGCAGCGAGCTTCATAATGTGTCAGATTCACCCACGGACAGCTTAAAACAATGATGATGGACTGCTGAAAGAAATGCCACCGAACTCGATGTTTCCCAATTGTGTTTCTGAAGGGTCAGACGTCTCCCAGCTTCCCCTGATTTAATCAAATGAGTCATCCATCATTGGTACCAGTCTTGCTAATGGATGATTTTCTTTGGGGGTTTATCATTATTTTGTTGGCCTTATGGTGGGATGGCTGTTTATTCCATCCGTCCAACACAATCTATCATCCAGTAGAAGGAATATCCTCATTGCTATTCTGTTGAATAAAATCAAAAACCTATCAAAAACTATAAATTTACCAAACTTGTTAGGTAAGCACTTTTGGTCATTGAGCCTCTTGTGGAAAGCAATGGTCACGTCCACTGCTGGCTGGCTGGCAGGGGTATCAAACATAAGGCCCATGGGCCAAAACCAGCCTGCAAGAGGCGTCAATCCATAATTGTGAACAATTAAAAGAAAACATTTATTTACTCATTTTGCATTAAATTTGGCTTTACGTTGAGATTGTAGTCATTTGTTTGTTTTTATCATATCTTACGTTCTCATCACTGCACCACAACAAAGAAAAACAAACATCTTTAGCTTGGCTGCCTGAAAAAGCGACCCAGTAAATTTCTGACTTGCGAAGCAGCCTCCTTACAGCCAACCAAATGAGACGACAGGTCATCGGCGGACACGGGGTGCCGCGTGAGGGCGGGACGGGTGAGGGCGACATCGCCGAGCTCTCCCGTTGGGCAGCACTTAGTAAGCAGCCTGCTTCCCTGCTACAGCAGCCAACTAGCACCGTGCAGGCATCTACGCTTGATATTCCCAGCACAGCACAGCTCGGCTCAAATGGGACATCTGTTAGCTTCCTGCAGTAAGGACTCCATAAACCCACCCCCCTCGCTAAAAAAGATGTCGTCTGAGGAATATGGATGAACTGCCCAGCTGCTTCAGTATTAATTAGCAACACAGACTGATGGATTTCACTTTAAGATAACATCCAGGTAGCTTGTGAGGGCGCAGCCTCCAGACGAATGGAGTCAAACAGCTGGAACACTCCAGCATGTGTTGTTTTGAAGAGGGAACAGCCCACCCTGCTCGCGGAGTTTCTATTTATTCAGTAAAACGGAGACGCGTGCATATACGAGGGGATTACATGACCAAGAGCTACAAATCGATCCAACTTCTATACAGAGTGATTTAGTGAGTTTGAGAGTTGTCTGCCCCGAGGCTGCAGCGGACTTCACATCTGACGCTGGAGGACGTCTCGAGGAGACGCTGCTGACAGACTTATCCATTTCAAGCTCCTCTAATGTACTTCTTCGCTTTCAAGAAATGTTGAAATGGCTCCTTCTGTGCTGTGCGTGCAATGCCATGGCCTGTCTGAGCACAAATGAAAGATGAACTCAAGGATAAAGATATTGGCTCATCAAAAGACAGATTGCCACCATTGTGGTTTGGATTGTGGAGAAGGGAGACCGATTAAATGCAGACGTCACTGCTTTTTTTTCAAAGTGAGTTCAATGGAGAACGTGCTTCTCTTAACTCTTGTGAAATGCGTTTTCTTGTTACTTTACTACACGTGACACACAATACGTTGAAAATGAGTCGTAGTAGATTCTATTTACTATGAAGCAAACATCCAGCATTGATTCAGTTGTTCCAAAACATTTGAAGCATAGTTAAACGGAGCTGAATTCTCATACGTCGCCATCGTCAAAACAGTGAAACCAGATGAAAGTGAAAAAACAAGAAAATGGTCACAGATGTTCAGGTTTGAAAATAAAAAAAAAAACAACAACACATGGACTGCACTGTAAATGGCTGAAAACAGGTGGTTTATCACACCGCCAGCAGCAAGACGCTCCACTCCACAGGTGCATCAACTAAAGTCCACGGGCAGTGGGCGGAGTCCACTGGTTAAGCAGTTTCAGCCCTTCGAGTAAACACTGAAACCATGCGCATGACTTGCTGCACAGATTAATGATCCTACACACACACACACACACACAGCCACACACACACACACACACACACACACACACACACACCCCTTCTGCATATGTGCAGCATCCATCGGACGGAGTCTCTAAATATGGCAGGCAAACAGTTATTATCTTCACGGCCTTATCCACACTAATACCCATCCATCACCAATGCAGACATAACTTCAGTGTATTTTCAGCCCCATAATGTGTCACTTGGAAATAGACAGATGCTGTAGGACGCAGCGGATAACAGGCCGACGGTGGAGTATGGATTTGTAGCTATTTGCGGGTCTTTTTGCATTTTACGTGTGTGTGTGTGTGTGTGTGTGTGTGTGTGTGTGTGTGTGTGTGTGTGTGTGTGTGTGTGTGTGTGTGTGTGTGTGTGTGTGTGTGTGTGTGTGTGTGTGTGTGTGTGAATGTGGTTTGTATTTTGCAGCCATTTTGCATTTGTGTTGTCCACAAAAAGCTCTGCGAATATTCCCGATTGTATGTCATGTCTATTCATATAATCGAGATTATGCACATGGAGTCTATTACTTTAACAAAAGCGGTAAAACTCTGGGATAAGATGACAGTGAAATTGCTTATGTCTGCTTAAAATGAGTAGATTTGTAGATTAGAGAGGATTTGAACAAAAAGCAAAAGCATAATAGAAAGAATTTCCAATTGTGAATGCTGGAATAATTGAAAGTGCAACAAAGATTGGCATTATACTGAGCACTTTCAGCTGAAAATAAATGACAGCGGCGTCACATGGTGCTGTCGTGGTTAGTAGACTCACTTCACAGTGAAACAGTCTCCAGTTCAGATCTGACTTCACATGTTCCCCAGTTTTCTGCCACCGTCCAAAATATCAGAGACCAATCAGTGACTGTTAGATTGCCGTTAGGTGTGAATGTAAGTGTGGTTGTCCGGCTGTCTGTGTTCGCTCTGTGAGACCTCCA
Source organism: Lipophrys pholis (assembly GCF_963383615.2). Lineage (NCBI taxonomy): Eukaryota > Metazoa > Chordata > Actinopteri > Blenniiformes > Blenniidae > Lipophrys > Lipophrys pholis. Next base: position 11,163,152 of record NC_137639.1, on the reverse strand, counting down.
GAGTTATGTTTGCAGCTCTGAAGCACATTCAAGACATTTCTTCTAAGAGTAGTTTCTTAAAAGTTTCTGTAATTTTGCCCACACATGGCTGGATTTGCACGTAGTGCCGGGATTAGAGCGGGGATTAGGTTTATTTTGGGGGAAAGGGTGAAGGTTACAGTTCATGGATTATGTCATGAGTCTAAGGGTCTTGTGTGCGTGCCCCCTGGGTGCTGAGCCTCCCTTCCAGACTCCACGGCACAGCAACAAAAACTCATCCAAAGACGTGGTGACGCATCAGTCCAAAGAGTGACTCGAAGCTCTCGGCCTTGGGTTGAAGGAGTAACCGTGAGTTGGTACACTGTGACTTGTGCCCTTTTCTACCACTTACATAAAAAAATAAAATAAAACCCACATTAAGCCCGTAGCCTGTCTTTGCTTCGTCCTTGTCATGCTGACCCCCCCCCCCCCCCCCACACACACACACACACACACACCACTGCTGCTCCGCCACAGCGAGGCTTTTTTCAGATGCCAGAAAATCAAGCATGGTGGGATGGAGCAGCAACTCCTCTCATTCACGTGCCCCCCCCCCCCCCCCCCCCCCCCCCCCCTTTCCTCGGGAGCATCTTCTGCACCACTGCTCTGCCACCATTAATTCATCAGTGCAAATCTCTTGCAAACTTCCTAAACAAACAAGTGTTCTGACTTCTGCTCCCCCCGACCGACACGCACTCTGCCAAAGAGGTCGCACAAGCAGAGGCCCCCGCACACTCCGCGTTTCATATTCCGACACACTGAACGCTGCCGTATTGACGTCCGCGCCATGATCTGGATGGAAACAGACAGTGGAGAACCTCTCTTTGTGTTTGACCTAACAGCTGTTGAAACAAGGGTACGTTTTTCACATTCAGCAGACTTCTAAAAATGGAAGTGTAGATGTGAACCGGAGTAATGATAAGTTACTAATGAGTTTATTCACTCTGTGATTCACATCGGTTTTGTTTACCTCACTCAGAGCTGGTGAAGTCCCTCAGAGCCCGTGTATGTTAACAGTAACACATCAAAAAAAAGGGAGGGGGGGTAAACAAAGCTTATGCTAATTTACACTACTAGATAACAATTTTGGAAAGCTCCCACTGTTTGCTTTGCATATACAACCAAAAACCGCTATGAAAGCAAGATGAAAGTACACAAATTTAGAAACACAAACAGCAATCCTCTGCGGTCTAAACTCCAATAAAGCGAAGGAATTCACTCCTCTGTCTACACGAAGCAAAGAAAAACATGCAGGATGACCGTGTCGTTTTAAAGTTGGGTCAGTCTGAAAAGAATTTAGTTAAAATAATATTAACTGAAAAAGCTTTAAAAAATATATATATATAAAAATAAAAAAGCACTGCATCCACATAAATTCCTTGCTACAGAGCCACTTTTACATTAGATGAAAACAGCCCAGATACGTTATTGTTTGTTCATATTCGTCCCTTTGATTTGAGGCTCTCAGGACCTCCCAGTGTGCTCAAACATCAGATATGTGAGTTCAGTGGAGGGGATCTGTCATTTGCAGAGCATCGTCATCAACAACATGATTGGTTGAGACATTAAAAAGCTTGGTAAGGTTCAGGAAAAGTTCTATATTTACTTATAATACTGTTTAATACAGAGATGAATTATTTCTAGCTCTGGTGACGACAAAGATAACAACGTTAATGTCAGCAAAGTTCTGTTTGGTTTGGTGTAGGCACCAAAAATACTGAGTTACTATTGTGTCCAGAACAATGACATTATTTCATTTTACTAGACATACTTGCTTTAACAATTTAGTCAGGCACTTGATTGCCTCAATGGCTCACGTCACAATGGACCATTTTCTTAAGCTGTTTTAGGTTTAGTTTGATCAAAGAACATATTTGATGTAGTGGAATTTTCTCCTCTATTTGCTAGTCTGAACTATGTTGATATCATTGACTGTTAATTAAAAAAGAAAAAAAAAAAAAAAAACTCGTAATTTAATTTAGGGTTTTACTCGCACCAAAAAGTAATCTCATCTTCCACTAAATTCTGGCTCTTGACTGTGTTTCTGAAGGGAGAAAAGACATTGTGCTTCCTGTGTCTCTACATTGGTTTCATCATCATTACTTGGACCACTGGAGGTCACCATCAGTCTTGGGTTCAGGATCACTTTGGCGCATCAAGCTCACAATAACAACCAATTGATATGTGACTGATTCCAAATCAACAGATTCAATCTGAACAATACAAACGGCCTTACCACAGTGGGTTCAAGTACCAGTATAAGTAACATTATAAGTACAAACAGACTACAAATTGTGGTATAAATCTTCCTGTTACGTACTGGTGATGACACCAAAATGCTAAAAGACAAAACCATTCACACATGAGATTCAAACAGACACAATGTTTATGTTTGAATCTAAAGAAACGCACGCACGCACGCACGCACGCACGCACGCACGCACGCACAAGCCCTGGAGTTCAATGTTAATCACAACTGACAGGGAACAATGCAGCTGCAGCACGCGTGACTTGCAAGGTGTGAAGACCCCTGCACCCCCCACCCCCGCACCCCACCCCACCATCCACCCCCTCCTCCGTACACTCACACACATACCGACATCTGAGCGCACCACACAGCCACAAGCGGCTCACTTCTAATTAATTCATGTGAAATAATCAGCATACAGGAGACACTTTCTGCATAATTCACTTTCCAGTATTTTCAGCTCACATTTTGTTTAATAAAACAAGTAATACATTCGACATCACCTGAGCAGTCAACACGATTAACAAACACTGTACAGTAGTTAAAATTTTTCTTTTCTCTTCATCATAACCATGATAGAAGAGAATCTAAGGATAAACATATTTTTCAAATGAATTGAAGAACAGCTTCAGGTACTTCTCTTTCAGCGTTGGACAAAATACAAAACATTTCACCATCGACAGGTTCAAATTGAAGATTGACTCAAACTATGAAACAAAGGGCCAAATCAAACAGGCTGAGAGAAGCAATATGCCACATAGGCACGCAATATCCAGTATAAAGCAATGTCATTGTTAACACAGATTTTTAGAAAAGCAGAATTTCTTGGTTTATTTTTTAAAAGTTTATGTATCTGACTGAAATGATTACAACAGTGACAGAAAAACACTTCAGACTGGCCACAATTCCTGTGGATGAGAGATTTGCGCCAATCATGTAATTTGCGTTTAATAAACACGTGATTATAGTGTGTATCTTATGGTACGAATTTGTTTTGCCGTCTACAGTTGTGAATTGATTGCAGATAAAATAACTTTTTCGAGGCAATTTCACCTCAAAAGGTTGCAGATTTCTCAGATTTCGCATAAGCTTACTTGGACATAAGTTAATTTACCTCCAAATGACAGGTTGTCACCCAAAGTTGCAAACTGCTTCAATAAAGCTTCCAGCATCTTGCCACTGCGTCCCCACCAGAACCAAACACTGCATGGAGGGAAACCTTCCGAAACACCAACATACAGAAACTGAGAATGCTTACAACCTAGTTTTATTTGAGGGTTTAGTGTCTTACTTTGATGTGCTATCTATTTTAAATAAGCACAAGTGCCGTATAACAGCAGCAGGTGAAACCCTCTTCTCATCGATTACTCTCAGAACAGATGGTGCGGCTCCAGTAAATGTTCCCGAAGCGAGGAGTGGGCTAGTGCGAGTGTTTACGTCTATCTGCACATAGACATATGTCATGCTAAAGGACACGCTCATCCCAACGGATTTCCTGGGGTGGTGATCCCAGGCATTAAGGTGTATTTATCATCGCCGTGGACTTGACACATGCTGGCACAGAAATAACATATGGTGTTAGTAACGCTAAAGTGTTCGACGTGCAGCTTCAGATGAATATTTCTGAGCTACAGGAATAGTTAATAATCCTCTACAATGACGTGTTCACCTGGACACTGTTCCACTTCTTTGTCTTTGACATTATATGTTCGACTTGACATCTAAAAACATGTCATGTACTTTAAATCTCAAGCTAAATCTAATATATGTATGAGATTATGAGGTTTTTAGATTACTCTCCTTCAAGTATCACATGTCCTGGTCTTCTTGAAACAGTAGTGCATAGATAAAGACGGGTCATTTTAAAGAGCTGATAACTGTATGATTTCATGGGGCGCATGGCCAGATGCCATTTCTTCTCCTCATCTCACAACTCTTATCTTGCAGCCTATCTGGGCCACACCAGATCCACTTTTACTGATCAAAGTGGATTGAAGGTACAGTGGTGAAGATTAGAAGCATGTCCTGGAGTGTTCGGTTCATTCTTACTGCCAAGGTCTGTGTCAACCAAGGTGCCTGCGTGTGGATGTAGAGGTGCTTAACATCAGCCGGGCACCAGGTCAGGACCAAAACATTAAGACCCAGATCCAATAAGGTGGCAATCATAAGGGATGAAAGTACAATGGACACAAGTGTTGCAGGAAATACTGAGGTGTGACCACCAACATAACCAACATGGGTCAGGGTACTTTTATGGAATAGATCACCCAAGAAATTGAGTACCTTCAACTACAAGGTCAGGAGGCCAGTGCTCAGAGCCACTGGAAACGCAACTTTTTGAAAATGGCTTCCAAGGTGGAACTTTCTCGAGAACACAGCCTCTGTGTAATATGGAGGCAAATGCAACGTTTTTGAAACGCTGCAACTGCACATGTGCACCACGGACATCGTCAATAGTACTTCTGCACATGCTCAGTACATGGACAATAATAACAACAACGGCGGCCTCCAGACTGTCATGACTCCCGGTCCATATTCTCCTGGGACTTGGTGGTTTTGTAGTTGAGTCTCCTGTAACAGGGATCCAATTTCGTCGTCTGTCCATATGGATGTCTGTGTACAGGTCATTGTTAATGTTTGTAGGGTATTGTTTTCTGCACGCAGGTGTGGCTTTATTATAAAAATATCCAACAGTGCCAACTCGTGACCTAGAATGCAAATTATTTTCGAAACGTTGCCGTGTGAACGCCAAACTTTAAAAAAGAAAAGAAATAAATAAAAATGTTTTTTCACTTAAAATGCCGTATTAACGGGTCCCGAACTTGTTTTTAAAGCTGTCACATGGCACTCTTACAGGAGCAAATTAAAATTAGTGAGAGATTCTCATCAAAGATGTTTGCTCTCGTGTCTCTGCAATCAGCAGACAACAGGCAAGCTTTGTTTGAATGTTAATAGTCTAATCTTGATAGTGGGGCGGTCAGCATGTTCTGATGGTGAATATAAAGAAATCATTTTAAAGTTGGTGCACAGGGAGACGGCAGGGAATGTGACGTTTAAAGCATGCAGGCAGCGAGTTGAGCTGCTGATTGAATTCTGGGGGTTCTATGGTCACATGGAAAGTTTGAGGATTTTAGTATTTTATTCCATTAAGTATCTAAATGATTTGGCAAATGAAAGTGTTCTGGTATGTGCTCCTTTTACCGGGTAATGAGTAAGAGGAAATACTTTACAATAGTGACAATCCCAAGTCTTGTGCTGTGTGCATGCGACTTTACAGTTATTGTTGAAATTGTGAAATGACTGTTTCTCTTTAAAAGAAATTACGATCACTTTTCATTTATATGATATCATCATAAAAGTTTAAGTTTATACCTTCTCAAACTAAATCGTTCATCATGGGGAGGGGATCTTCAGCAGAAAACTACAAAAAGTGTCAGATGCAGGATTTAAAAAAAAGATTTCAACGTTCTGTTAAGATGCATTGAAGCAGCAAGTCTGATCTCCACGATCAGATATTTTCTACACAATAACTCCTGAAAGCACAGAAAAGAGAACTGCCAGCCTTCTTTCTGAATATTGCAAAAAGGTTCAAGGCAAGACATGACAGCTCCTGCTATTAGGCACTCCCATTAAAAAATAACACATTTGCCACAATCATCTGTCCCCCAGCAATTACAATGTTAAAAAGGCTTTTACAGCAATGTGGCCATTATTGCTCACAATGGCTGATGACGGCTTGCTGAGGCTTCATAATTATTTGGCCAGACGGCCCTGAATTTGTGTGATCGTACAATAGCGGAGAGATGATCTTGCAAATGGATGATGTGCCTGTGAAAAGCTGGTGTGTAAAGTGACACACGGCTCTCTCCACTTCAGAAGGCCTGTCACTGCAGCCTAATGATGACTCTACCATCTGGTGACTAAAATCACGAGGGCCTATAAAGACGTGATGGGCACTGCTGAAAAAATCACCTGTTCTTTAAAAGGTTGCTTTCAAACCTTCAACTGTTTTCTTCAAAATTCCACCAGGCTGTGCAAATCTCTCCGTAGTGCTCTCTGGGGAGGAGATGCCAACGTTGTTAACCACTTATTCCCGTTTAAAAAAACACATTCCCCTTTTTCTTTCCCCCGAACCCGCAAGTCAAAACCAGGCTCGGTTAAAAGATCAAAAAATTCGTAGAAAAATCATGTATTCTCCATTGTACTCGAGGAATTTCCTTTTAAAGTGTTCAAAGCTGAAGCTCTGGGAGAAGCCTTGCTTTCCTCCACCAGAGGCTTTACCGCCTTTGATTTACTTGATAGAGAGCATGAATGCAACAAATGGGCTCCTCCACTATTTCTCCTCAACAGCTGTTTCCATTTACACGGCAAACCACGAGCTTGCGCCCGTAGCTTTCTCTCATCACGCTATCTCTTCCCTCAGAACAAACCTCAGTTAAGCATGAAGTCGTTTTCTAAAACACTAATAGGGAAAGAATGTGTGGGGAATCCAATGAGAGGAGTTGGTACATACCCAGCAGGTTCTAGATCGGCTTCCATTGACTCTTGTGCGGAGGAGATAATGGAATCGATCCCTGCAAACTGCTTAGCTTAAGCACACGCCTGTCATGTGACCATGTCCTCATTAGCAGAGTGGGGCACCGGGCTAATTTATTTACCCAATATAACCCAGACAAGCGGGTGGGGGGCACTGAGGCCAAGGAGGAGGATGCTTGAGCCGGCCAAGCCGATTTGAGCCTGTTACCGATGCCCAAGTCAGGACCCGAGGGGGCATGAGGATGAGAAAGAGCTGGAAGTGTGAGCGGAGACACAGACGTGATGACCGAGCAGGGGACTGGTAATGGACAGCGAGCGAGAAGAGACACCGGCTGGTGAGGGCTGGAGGGGAAAACAATCCAAGCCAGCTGGGGACGGGGACGGGAGTGGTGTAATATGCGTTTCGCCTGGTCCTCGCCGTGTATCTCGGGTGGCCGGACTCCAGGGGCGTGTCACTTGGCCCCGTGCCAGGTGGTAAAAGCATAAGGGCTCCTGGTGGCGGAGTTGTGGCACACTCGCACTCGGCCATCTGGTGATGAGTCACTCCGTCTCTGTTCTTGTTTGCTCTGACTGGGCAGGAGATTGCGGGCCATCGACGTGTGCGCGTGTCGCCTCGGAGCATTCGCACACCGTTTTATGTGACGGATGCTCCGCGGAGACCTAATCGGTAAAAAAAAACAAACAGCTGAATGTGCCTGGATTCCATCTGCGGCGTGTCGATGAAAGAGGCCTTGACAAGTCATTTCATTCAGCAAGGTTTAGACCCTTTAAAATAAAACATAAGTGGCACACAAAAAGAAGGAAATACAGTCAACAAAATGCAAATTTGCTTAAAACGAAGTGCCGCACTCCATTCCATTAAGCAGCGCGACTTAAATTGCATCTGTGCGCTGCAAATGAAATGCAAAAAAAAAAAGGAAGCTGGAGACGGGCTGGAGGCAGTGCACACAGTAATCTCTCCAGTATTGTGCACGCCTGATGGCGGCATGCATGCTGCCTCCTAGATAGATGCAGCCAACTAACAGCTCTGTTCCTGTGTGACAGCTCCCCTCCTCCGGGCCACAGCTGACCCAAATCTAAGGAGTTTGTTTTCTCTCTCTCTCTCTCCCCCCACTCCGACACAATGACACTCCATTCGCTCCTCAAATCTCAGCGCAATTCTTCTCACAATTATCATGTTGGGGAGACGGGCTTACAGAGCCATACTTCTACTGCCCCCATCCGTCAACACGCAGCTTTACTTCACTGTACAAACAACTCAGCTTCAGAGGGGGAAAGGGGTTTTTGTTTTCCACCAGAATTTGGGTTTGAATCCAAAATAGCTGAGAACAAACTCATTTTTTCATGCTGTCAAGGTGCATCTGGCAAAGTATCAAGATACGAATTAACTATATGTATTTCTGCCCAAAATATTTTTAACCCACAATCATCTGAACCTTTTAATCACAGTATGTCCATGGAGATATCTTGTAAATATATTTACAATTAGTTTGGTAAACATTTCATTAGCTGCATCCGAGATATACTTGTAAAAATCGAACGTCTAATAAATGAAACGATCAGATGAATAAAACTTTCTGGAATCAGTCTATAATGTGGAAAACTTGAGGCATTGTAAATCCTGACTGCATCATATGGAAACAGATTCCAACAGAGCTGAGTCACATTTAACCTCAAGAGTCCCACCAACAGTAGGAGAAGGATGTGAAAAGGGTGGAGCGTTATTGAGTTAAGACGACCAATGTGCTCATTGCAGTGTAGACTCAACGAAGGTCTGGGAAGCCTGAGACAGAAGTAATTAATACTGCACTGTGATGCTGGGAAAGATTAATATGCTTCTAATATTTTTAAATCAAGTTTGTTAGGTTTCAGCGAAAAGACGCTTCCTTCGTTTCTACATCGCTGCACGTCTTTGCAACTCCAATATTTCAACTTAAATGGGTGGGACAATCACCCACAGAAAGTAAAGTAATGACTAAAGGAAGAAGGAGACTTCTTCAAATTATTGAGTTTGTTTCCTGTGACAGGAAGAAGCAGAAACAATATAGAAAATTGCACTCAGTCCACCAGCATTATCATTTCCCAGGCCCTTTTTTTATGAAAAATGTTTATAAATGTCCCCTCCGGAAACAGAAACCGCTGCTAAAGATCTACTCACCTTTATTCTTTGAGTACATTTCAGAGAGTTTAACAAGTTTTTATAATCATATCTAATTTTGTTTACTTTTAAATAGTCTGCGTGAGCCAAAAACTGAAAGATTGGCCCGAAAAACAGTGAAACTCGAAAGAAGAAAGGAAATTGATTGACACATGATATTCAAATTTTAATGTCGCGGTCTTCTCTTTGTCTAAAACTCTTTTCATGATGCCTGTTCAATAGTTGTTCCCTCTTTTTTTCTGTCCCGTTTGACCCTGCCGATGGTGGCGGCCTGCTCTCCACCGTCCATGTTGGTTCCTCGCCTTTCATCAAAAACAAAGTTCAAGATGTTCACCGTTTAGCTTGATTGAATTATTGAGCTTTTATTTTTCATTCCCTTTCTCTGTGGTGAAATTGCTTTTATTCTCCCTGTGGTTCGAGCAATTACCACAGAAAACCTGGGGCCAGGTAGCGTTATTCCATCAGAGAAGTTGTGTACGGCTGCAAACCAGCAATTATTCTCATCAGAAAATAGGCCTCACAATCATTTCCTTTCATAACCATTTTAATTGTTAAATCTAAAAAGTGTCAGGACGTGCTGGGACAGTGTGAAATCTTCAGCTTGATTTTCTTTCAACCCATCAAAAGTTTCAAGATGTTTATTGTCTCCTTTAGGAAGCAGAAGCATGAGAGCAGTTTTATATCAGCTGCACTTTCTGAATATCTGAGGCAACAATAAAACTGGGAAAATGGAAAGTGGGATTAAGAGGAGGCACAAAGGCTCTGGGGACCCTCAGGAGGTGAAGCCACTCGTGGTTTTATTGCTTTTTTTGAACTGATCACAAAACTTGACTACACTGGTGGTCTGGGGGTTAAAGGAGTTCTCAGGTTCAAATCCCCCAAAACAGATCAGCAAAGTGTGTCCCTGAGCAAGGCATTTGACCCCCAGTAGCTTTTCAGATGTTGCTCTGCAGCAGCCAATGCACGCTCAGGGATTATATTTTATGTTAACTATGAATAGGATGGATTAAATCAGTGGTTCCCAAAGTGGATTTTATTTTCCTGGCTGTGTGTTGAGATAGACTCTGACCACACTGCCGGCTCATTTCACACTGATTCTACAAAGTTCAATGTTAATGTTCCGAGAGGCAATTTTTAGAATATACCATGAAAGCTCTGAATGCTGAAAATTACATTACAATACAGAAATTGTAAAACAAGATGCACTTTCAATTATTTTACTCTTGACGAGATTACAAAAAAAAAAAAAAATCTTTGAATCATTGAATTTGCAGTTTGTATTAAACCGTTAAAAAAAAGTGCAGCAGAGGTTGCATATAAAAATGTCTGGTATCAGAACCACCTTCCCCAACCTGCAGGACATTTACAACAAACGATGCAGGTTAAAGAGCAGGAAGATTCTGAGTGAGCCCACCTACCCCAGCCACAAACTGTTCTCTCTGCTGCCAGCAGGGCGGCGTTACGGCTGAACTGAGGAAAATAGACCAGACAATTTGCCTTGTATGTATTTTGTACTTGCACTATTGACACCGGTCTAAATAAATGTATCTATATTCATCTATTTATCTTTCGTGCACCTTCATTTCCTTTATTATTATCAACATTGTAATATCGTAATATTATTTGTGTTCCAAATTTAAATGTTTCAAATTTTTTTTATCTTCTATCCCCCCAAAAAAACTAAAAATGGTTGTTTTGGTGCGGAGCATGTAGTCAAAGCATTTCACTGCACATTATACGACCTATAATCGTTGTGTGTTACAAATAAAAGAGTGGACTGGACTTCACTATTTCTAAAAGGAGGTGTAAAAACATTTGGGAACCACTGGAATAATATAGATAAGGACACACAATAGATTTAAAAAAGCAATTAAAACAAGCTTACTATTGAAATCTAATGAAATGTCATAGAAGAGTGGACGTGTTTATGTGTTTATTTATTTTATTGTTGAGGTGATTGTTTTGTTAGGTTTTTTTGGAAGCAATATAACTGACAAGTGAAAGTGGCTATGTACTGTAGGCTGCTCACAGTTTATAGTTATTGAGTTAAATATTTGCTGTTAGAACAAGTTAATGTTCCTTCTGCTCCCTTTCCTTCAATCATTCGAAAACGTATGATCTGTAATGTGTTGTAAACTTTTGTTCTGCATTCCATTGTATTGAATTGAATTTCCGTATTTTTTTTACAATGAACGTAATAAACTTAAACTTAAATGCAGAGCAATAATTTCCCCAAGGGGATTAATAAAATATGCTTTCTTTATTTATAACAATTTTGCTCCAGTTATGTTGTTGTATACATGTTGTATTGTGGAAAGTTATCAGTTCAAACCAGCCATTGATGCCCCCTTAATAGTCACGAGAGCCACCGGGAGCAACTCGATGTTCAGTGTCTTGCCCAAGAACACTTCAACACATGGACAGGCGACGTCGGAACTGGAACCATCGATCTTGGCATTGGAAAACAACTGGCTCCACCACCGGGATGGACATTAAAAGCACAGTTCTTTACACTTTGTTTCCATTTCCTTCACGTCGGCTCTCATCTGTTTGGTAAAAGACTCTCAAGGCTCCACATCTGACTCAACATAGGGCCTCTTTGCACAACGAAGCCCCAGAGAGCTCAACACAAAAGCTGGAGACCATCTCAGGCCTCCATCTCTGTGAGAAATGCTGCTCTCTCTCCTTCCCCCTTCGCTTCCAAAATACCTGGCGTAATGAAACCCGATTTGAGTCGAGCAGCGCGTGATGGTGTTAACGAGCTGAAGGTGAAAAATGGCTGAGCTCCGTAATGCCTTCCTGACAGACAAGTGCTGCACAACACTCAATCTGCCCGACTGCATGAGAATACCTGAGAGGAGTGAGCTGTAAATAAGGAGCCGAAACAACAACCAAAAAAAAGGACCAAGTGATGTCTGTATGGGTGCAAAACAGAACAAAACGCTTCCTAATTGGTCAAGAAACAGCGAGTAAGTACAGAAGTGATCAGACTGCATCATGCCGTCAGTGTTTGCTGACTCATTTTTCAACAAACTGACTTATTCTGCTACTTTCCTCTGTATTTTCAGCACATATCACCAATCGAACCACCCAGTGAAGGGGCTACAGCCTCTCCCTGAACACAACAGGCGAGCACTATATATTACAAACAATGGAGAAGTGATGGCGTCACATTACCCTCAGAGGAACAGACGGCTCTGTTGCGGGACTACTTTTGGAGCTACGATTTTTAAAAGGACGCGTTTCAGAGATCGGCTCTTGTCGCCCGGCGCTGCATAGTTGGAGGAGACACCATATGTCAAGATATACATCATGATGACGACGACGACAACGGATTTAATCAATCAGGACAAGCTGGGTTAAGTAGTTATCACTTTAAAGTTTTTAAAGAGTTTAAACATATTTGTCAAAGTTTATATTATACCATTCGCTGTTACCTCTTGTAACTACTGCATTTGTTTTCACTTTCTCCATGTTAACACTCCATTTGCATTCCATTTGTAAAAACCCACAGTATCACTGCCATATTCACATTTTGAGTATTTCCGAGCAAAATGATTGATAATGTGAAGCAAGCCAACAGATTTCATGTGGCATCATAAATTACTGTATCATAGTGCAGTTTTGTTAAGTTCTTTCTGTGGTGCATTTATTCTATACTAGACTGAGTGTTTCTAAAACTCAGAAGTACTTTTGAACACCTCTCTAAAATCACCAATATGACCGACAGTCTGAACTGTGACTGAACTATCTTTTTTTTTTTCCAAAGCTGCCAAAAGCACAGTCGACTCCCACTCTGCTCTGTCCTTGAACGTCTCTCAGGCTGTGCTAAATGAGCTGCATGTGGTAAATGAACGCCAAAACAAAGGAGAGACTCTCCGCATAGAATTCTTCTGTTAATTCAGAGCCGTGAAAAGACACCGAATAGTGGATTATGCTCAAATGTTGTCAAAAGAAAGCTCTCAGCTCCGCCCGACGCTGCTGAATGCCCATGACATGATGCCAACAGGCCCATATAGGCGTCCTTACATTAACTCGTAATGTAGCCATTAACAAATCACACATGTGCTATCGAACACTGTAAAGTGCTTAGTTAAAAGTTCACCAGTTTACCCGACCCACAATTCAGTCCGACCTTGTTTCTTTTTTCTCTAGCACTAGCAATACCATGATTTTTCAGACTTCCTCTAAGTCCCAGCTCTAAGTCAAATGACTCTATTTACAAATGAAAGGACATTACCTGAGGATCAGCAGGGGAGTGAAAATGAGAATCTGACTTGCGCATTGGAATTTTTCACACCTTGGATGTTTTGGAGTGTTTGGGGACGGGCAAAGCTCAGAGCTTCTTTTAGCACACTCAATAAATCTCAGCAATAAATTGTAGAATATTTGCGTGTGTGAAAACCTATAATGTGTCCCAGGAATAACTACAGTCTGAGGTCTAAAGACTTGTTTTTACACACAGTTCCGACCATCCATTATAAACTGGGCAAAAAAGCCTTTATGTATTCTGCTCCATGTTTATGGAATGCTGTACAGAAAAAAATTAAAAACTCACAGTTTGTCATGCTGGGCGAGTTTAGGGCCGTTTTACAGCACATGTAAACACAAACCTAACCTTGTTCTTGTTTTAGCTAACTTATATTTAAGTATTTGGTGGCTTTTATAGTTTTGTCTTTCTCTGCGACTGTACTTTTTATTGTTTCCATCTATTTGTCTTTTGTGCTATTTATTTGTTTTAAGAATATTTTTGTATTTAGAATTAATATAAGACACAGCAAACTTTTTTATGTACTAAAAGAGGTGAGTAATCTCAATGTGGTTCTCCTGATTTCAATAAATATACATGTACACATGTGCATTTCAATACCTGGCTCCCCCTCCTGTGGTGCACCAGTATTAGCCTTGTTTACATAACAAACAGCTGAGGGTGAGGTGTTAGCTGAAAGTCTGTGAGTCAATTGACTGTTCTTTGGTATCTAGAGGAAGAAAAGTCAAATGACTTCTCCATGGTATTGCAAGTCATCAAAAATACGTCGAAACAATAAAAGGATAAGTAGAGTTTAAAAGTGACAATTATTTTGTACAAATGCACTTTTTTGAACATGAATGTTATTTTACTGTACTAAAAACAGAATGAAAAAAACCCCTGAAAAAACAACTATAAATGTAAAAATCAGGACAATTGCAGGGGACATATAAGGCTCCCACCTCATTTCAACTTTCGAGTTCAATGAAAAGCCTATAACTAGCCCATCTTCCATTATGTTTTCTTTGTCTTTGGATCCTCCTCTCTGATATCTTACAGTAAATTTCAGTCTCGATGAGTGAGGGTTGGAAGCTCTGCTTGATTTGGATTTTTCAAATGTTTATTTGATGGGTTTTGTCCGGTCTGCTAAAGAAGCTTTAATCATTGTGATGGGGTAGATCCTGCAGGCAGAAATCGCCCCCTGCTTACCGCCCTGCTGAGCTGAGTCAGCACAGAGTCAGAGTGATGTCTCTGAATATGCATATTTGAACTGCAGCCAGTCACTCCCACAGCAAGTGTCACCAATGACAAAGAAAATGTGCTTTTTGATCACATTAGGACTTTCATCATAGCGGACATTAAGAGGAAATATGAAAATGCTTCTTAGAAGCACTTTAATGTTATGTAGTTGCTATGGAGCATTATCGAGGATGGTACAAGATGACACAGCAGAAAACAAACGTCATTTCTGTGAAGATATAATCCAACAAAGTCATTTCTTTGACCTAAGGCCATTCACCTGACACAATGATATATTTGTAGGGAAAATCTTCCGCATTAAAACAACAAGTGAACCGACTGTCCTCTTATGCTTTGCCTTACCTTGCATGTCCTCCCATTAATGCTACTTATTTTGCTTTTATTTTTTTTTGGGGGGGGGGGGGATTTTGTTACATGTCATAACCAGATTAAAAAAATAACATGAACAACGTTTTCTGAAAGAAAATCCAGTGTAAACAAAAAGATAAATCCAATGTTGGCAAATAGGAACGCAAAGAGCTTTATCCCCATCTCTCTGTGATGTATTGAGTAAAGCCTGTGACAAGGGAGCGGTGGAAAATGGGCTTTTAATCAGAAAGGCCGAGACCTGCAGAGGCGGCAGAGGCTGGGTGGGGTGATGTTGTCGAGGGAGCGGGGAGCCTTACATAAATAGTTTTACGCTGCATCAAAATTCATTATCAGGGCAGACATTCATCATGTCAGGTTTATATTTAGAAAGAGCTTACATCATGTTGGCGAAGCGGGATAATACCTCGCAGGCACAAAAAAAACCCCATTGTTTATGTAAGTGAAGTCAACATTAAAACTATAATCCTCTTGTTACTGGCCTCTATGGGTGAGCAAAGGAAGTGCAACAACATCAGCAGCTCTAAACACGACGGGTAAGAAATGGTAATCTGAGAGAGCCACCCGTTCAATCTGGTCCAAATCTTTGCACGTCATGTGATACACGAGTATTCAAATGTGCAAAATCACTCAAGCTCAACTGGAAATTTCACTTTAATCATCATTTGTGAGGAAATTAATTTTTCTATTTTTCTTTTATTGTCATCATTATATGCCTGTATAGACCAACACAATATCCATCTTTTTATTCATTTATGTTGTTTTCTTATGCGTTCTTTACTATATTACTACCTTTATAAGCTGCTTCAGGTGTGTATTGATCTACTTGTTTATTTCTATTCAATCACATCACTTTATGCATGCATATGCACTCATACAGAGATACATGTATAGCCAGTACGTTGGCCAATATTTTTCCCTGAATGATTCCGTTTTGAGAAAGATGAGTTTTATCTTAGCGAAGCTTCTGCATGAACACACTGTGCTCCTTGTCCAAAGCTAATAACCTAATAACCGTCACAACTGGATTCCGAAGCCTAACCTCAACTTGATGTTATCCATGGTCCTAAAAACAGATTTGAACTCCTGAATATGTTTTTGCTGTCCAGCATTTGATTCCAGAAAGTAGGGAAGGTCCTACAAGTGTAGTGTCTCCTCATTCTTCAGCCCATGAAGGGAGAAATACAAGGCTGCACGCACGGATGCACGCACGGACGCACGCACGGACGCACGCACAGACAAATGATGCAACGTCTCCGTTTGGCCCAGCTGTTTGACAGCTTGAGATGAAGACGCTCAGTGACACCGCGGCTCTGTTCATCGTATAGGGCGTATAGAGGAGACAGTGCTGCATGTGTCCCTGGGAAAGAAAGGGGGAAAAAATAATAATAAATAACGGAAGTGTTTTGACATTTTAATCAGACAGACGAAAGCATGTGGACAGAGAGACCGCAGGGATGGAGACTCCTGTCTCTCCCAGACATGCTTTTATGGGTTTGGGGTGTAAAAAACGGTTTGTGTGCCGTGTTATGTCTCCACAGACATTCATTCTGCCTGGATTCCCTCTCACTCACAGCTCGGAGCTGAGAGGAACTCTACGTGTGACTTTCCTGTCTTCACACATTCAGGGGAAGTAACTTTTGAAAAACAAGTCATGAATCTTTGTTAGCAGACACATCCCGATCTATTGCAAATCAATTTGAGCTCCGTCCACACATACATTAAATTGAAATCTGCATTGTTTCCTGGAGACTTGATTCAGCAGACTATTGATTTTAATGACGGCGCGAAGCATTAAATTCTCCCACTTCTTTGTGGAATAATCCGATTCATCAGTTCTCAGAAGTGGTACAGAAAGGAGAGCCTCTCATAGAGATTGAGTAGATTGTTTACCAGCTTCAGCTGTACCTAATGTGATTATTTAACAGTTAAATATATGTTTTTTCTCCAGTATGAGTCATGAAACACTGTCCAGAAGCGGAGTTGAGTGGTATAAAGCACTGTTAGTGGGAACATCATGGGGTGAAGATTAAGCGGTTATAAAAAAAAAAAAAAAAAAACCTTGCACACTGTGAGCGAGGCAGTTTGCTCGAGTGGCTACAACTTTGTCCTTCACCGACTTCATCCTGACATTTGCGCCATCTTCTCTATCACTTAACCAGCAGCTCATTTCTTTTAATACATTCGAATATAATTCCAAAACAAGGCTTCCATGAGTTTCTCCACGACTGGCCGGTGTGAACAGAAAGAAAGAATATATTCTACCCCTGAGCGCCTTCTCCTGAATTATGTATGCAACCGAGTGGATGCATCGTACTCCGCTACGCTAAATGACCTTTCATGATAATTGTGGTCCAGTGTCCTTGAGCTTGCAGCTTTCAGCCCGGAGGACGATATTATGCAACTGGGAGGACGACACTGAACTATATGGTCGTTTCAAATGTCATACATCATCAAGGATGAGGAGAAGAGAAGCCCTGGTGCTGGGTGTTTGGTTTCCACTGAGAAAACTCTCTCTAATACCAAGATATACAGAAATATTTAATATAAATGTATAAACTTGTTCCATATACATAGAAGTTCCAATTGAATTTAGCCACGAAATACGACCCATATAATTGTAGTAATCTAACCAGTAAGTTTCACCAGAGTGACTGCAAGTGTTTTGAGAACCTAACCGACCTCGAGCCGATCACCTGCTGGGTCTGAGCATGAGGGATTTTCTTAGAAATGTACTTTTAACTCGTTTTAAAAATCCGGTTACAGTGGGGAAGCTCAGCTGGAGGCTCATTTAATAGTCAGAAAAGTTCCAAACAACATCTGTTGAAAACTCGAGCGAGCCAACAGGATTAGCCTTAAATTCACCAAATAGACAGTTCACCCTCCTCAATATAGGAACGCCCAAGTATGCAGAAGGTTAATATAACTTCCTGACCTGATCTGAGATATAATGTATGTCCAGGTTTTGGGTTGTAGGTTATTTACAATAGCTGACAAAGAAGAAAGTCTTTTGTTGCTTCAGTTCATGCAGAAGATTCAGAGATGAGATGTTCATGAAGCTGTCTGGACTCGGGGACAAGCTGTTGTTTAATGGAAAACAACAAACACAACCTGTTCAAGTATTAATGTGGGGATATTGTATAAATATCTGAGTAGCACTGAACTATTTTACAAAGGTGATGCCTGAATATAGTTTGAGTTACTTTTCCCAAACACAACTTCCAACATCAAGCAGTCCTTCAATATTAATGTGTATTTTTGATGATACTCAGTAGCCTATGTTTTCAATGGGTGACACTGGTGAATATGATATGGCCCTGGCTTTCTGTTTCTGCTCTCTTGTGTCTTGTGGCTCCACCCTCTCGCCTCCCCCCATTATTCTTAATCATATGTCTGGTGTGTTACTTCTTGTGCACGTCCTCTTCCCCGATCTCTTGTGTCGTGTGACTCCCTCTCTGATTACCCAGCCAGAGTTTCCCCTCCTGCATCTCATTGGTCCCGTCTCCCAGTGTGTGGATTCAAGCTTTCAGTCCGTCCCAGTGTCTTCTGGGTTTGTCTGCGGTCTACTGTATCTTCCCGGTAGTTCTACTGTAGGTTTTCTTCTTTCTATCTACTATCAATATTGCTTCATGTATGTACATGGTTGTGTGTTTGGCGCCACCGTAGATTATATCGGAGCAGAGCTCTAATTATTGGATTACTGGCCTTTTTCCTTAAATATAAATAGTCCATGAGTTAATATTAAGAGATGCATAAATATAAAAACCTGTCAGGAGTAACTGAGGGTTAAATAACACGGCACTGATCTAAAGATGAGATTATACATCTGCATGAGTCAATGTAGCATTGTTGAATGGAAACGGTCTTTCGAGAGACTCCGTGGTGAAGTTCCAAGCGGTTTAAATTATATAACTGACGAGACGCTAACATGTCTTTGGAGAAAATACCCTTAAGTCATTTAAATTCCCCAACAGCCAAACCTGTGAAGTGATCGTGAAGCTTTGATAAGCAGCCGATGAAAGTCCAATCCCAGAGCGCGCCAGCTTTGATAGTCTCTCTTCCTGACAGGTTGACAGGTGTTGGTCACGACTGCTCGGGTCGTGCACGTTGCAGCTCACGCTGAACTCGGGATGACCGGGAGATGGATGCCGAGGAGCACGCCGCGACTTACACAGGGAGACCGGGACCTGCAGTCACAAGCTGTGTCCAAGGACAGCAAAGATATCCGTCTTGGCAGCCGGGATAATCTAGCATGATCTAATAGAAGTCCAGAGGAGGGAAAGAGCATGTTCCATCTGCACACACTTTATTTACTCATGCTGACCAGCATATCAGGAGTTTATCGTACCTGAATGTGTGTGAAGCAATTTCAAACCAGGCGATCACAATCTCCCTTCTCTCCTTGAGTGTTTTTTTTTCTCCCATAATAATATGAAGCAGCTGCAACGTTTCACCCTTTTGTCCTTTACATTCGCTACAGTATGAATTCCTAAGCTTATGCTGCAAAACTTGTTTTCTAAAGTCAGATGTGACTTTTAACTAGTTCAGTCGAATCAAACTCAAAGTCCAAATATCTCAAATATTCTTTTTGTTTCAATGTGAAAATATAACCATATTATGAATTTTTTAAAGGCACATTCAGTTAAATGTCGACATGATGTCATTTTAAATTATGCTTCCAAGTGCAAAACACAATCTAACGTACAAAGACTGTGTTCTGTATTGCCTCATATCTGCTCTTTGAATAAAATAAATGATCATAGTTAATGCTTTTTTAAGGCCGCCAGCATTCACTGCTGCATTACCATTGTGTTTGCTCCAAATCTCGAGCAGTAGGGCTCCATCTGATTGGACAAGTACACAGTGTTTAAATACAGACGGTGGCTGCAGAGTGGAAATATAATATATTGTAGTTGAGGAAATCTTTTGTGACAATAAATGTGCATTACATTCTGCAGCTCTAATTTCTTCGACGAGAAGAGACGGCCTTAAAACATTATATTATATTGGGTTGTTGTTGCATTTACATTTCTTTTTTCATGAAACGAGTTAATATTGAATCGTCCTCAAATCTTGCCAAATGTTTTCTTGTAGGATTTAGGCACATATGTAGCATCTAAAGACGTTGTGTTAAACAATGTGGACGTCAACAATGAGAAAATATTATAAATTCACTTTTTAAACTCTAAATATTAAGAATAGCTAAACAAATCCTATTTTCTAAACAAAGTCACCATAAACAGGCATTCAAACAGCGTCCTTGAACCCGATCAGGTAAGCGCTGGAATAACTCATTTCACGGCGGTGCGCGGCGCTCATTACCTAAAAGATAAGCTCTCCTCCTCACAGGTGTGCTCTCCACAGCAAATTATTTCCTTCAGTCACATCAGCCAGGACCAGCTGGGCCTGCAGTCGTCACACGTCACCTTCCATAGCGACATATGGCAGCGCGGGCCGACCTCTGGCCGGGCAGCTGCAGGCCGCCTCGACGCCACAGATGAATCGCCGAGTGGCTGCATGTTCTCAGACAATGACACTCTGGTGTGGCACTCAAATGGTGATGAATTTTGACTTCCTAACGTGGGCAACAAACAGCGGGGCTTCTTATTCTGCCCGTGGCTTCTCTCGCTCTCATTTGACACAAATCATCACGTCAGCGAGCTTCAAAAACACAAGCCGCGCTCAGTGTCCTCTGCGTGGTATCACTCCGAGGACAACTGTTGTGGTGGTTTGTAGCCGTTACATAATACATCAACTTTACTTTAAGGTGAAGCGCTCCTCTGCCAGCAGCAGTCATAAAAGGCTTTTTGGTTTTTAAGTGCGCTGCCTTTAGCATCTGGTTTCTGCGCCCATCTGCGAGGTCAGCGAACACATCATTTATCAGGCTTCGTTAAAGGCACCAGCGGCCACACAATGGCTGTGTGTGTGTGTGTGTGTGTGTGTGTGTGTGTGTGTGTGTGTGTGTGTGTGTGTGTGTGTGTGTGTGCGTCTGTGCGTGTGTGTGTGTGTGTGTGTGTGTGTGTGTGTGTGTGTGTGTGTGTGTGTGTGTGTGTGTGTGTGTGTGTGTGTGTCCGTGTGGAGGACGGGTTGGTGGGACAGGATAGAGTCACTTTTCAATTATGTAACTGAAACTGGAGACAACCGCAGTTCGTGCCGTCAGTCATCACTCTGCACGACGTCTTTGATGGATACCTGCAGCCTGCATTGACGACAGTATGTGGACACCTGTGTATTTGTTTACTTTTGCTCCACGGCTACACACCGTAGCCCTCTACTCCTGACTGTATTTAGGCTTTACATGTCGTTACAAGCTGCTGAGATAAAGCCGAGTTCTCATATTCAATTTTGTGCAGGTTACCGAGACGATTGAAACTCCTTGTGATTTCCAGGAAAGCTGATTTTTTTTTTTTCTAATTGCACGAATGAGCACAATAAGCTTGGATCTGTTATTTTGGTACGCTGTCCCAACAACACGACGGTGGCTCTGATCTCGCCTACACGTGGAGACATTTTCCTTTTTTTTTCCTGGGAAAAGGAACAGGCGGTGTAGAAATATGGTGCCCTACTTCTCCGCTCTGTAAACAAAGCTGATATTGGTGAGCTGGTAGGAACATTTGTACAGGGACGTATTTCAAACCAACTGCTAGGCCAACGTAAAAAACACCCATTCAGTGATGTGTGACCAAAACCACCAGAATTCAGCCACAATAACTTCACATCGAGAGGCAAGTCGCATCAACAAACATCCGTCCATGACCACTTCATGGTTCTAAGTCACACTAGAAATTGAGACTATCAAGATTGTATACAGGAGTTTACAGATTCTATACAGTGGCTTTCAAAATATATAGAAGCAATTTCACACAACAGAAAGGATAAAAAAAGACTAACCCTCCCCCCCCCCCAAAAAAAAGGATAAATTGGAGGTTTATTTCATGTTTTTGTAGCTTTTGGGATACATTTGCAAAAGGTAATGAGTGAAAATGTTAATCGTCCTGAGAGGGAAGTCTGTCTGTTGTGGAAGTTGTTAGATTTGATGTGTGATTTCATCTCACTTGATTTCATCTCATTACATGGCGAACAACAGAACTGTTCCTGCGAACAACAACAACAATCTAACAAGCAGGCAGTACACATAATTAAAACCCTGAAGATAGCTGCTTAACACTTTTTTTTTTTGTTATGAAAGCGAGAACTGCAGCAGGGAACAAAATAATGCAAGACGAGCGAGGAGACTGAACCCAATGAGTCATTCTCTTGTTCCTCAAAACTCGCCTCTGTTTTAGGCGGCTGATTAGAGGAGCGAGCGGATAGCCTCATCTGACCTCCCCATTTTCTCGCCATCATTAAAGTTAGCGCAGCTTTCTTGTCTGTATAGATCCGTCTTCTGACTGTAAATCGGTTCCTTTCCACACGGAGAACAAAGTCACTCCAGCTGGGGGTCCGTGTCTATTTAAAGCAAAAGGAAGCGGCCTCATGGTCCTTCTAATTGCACATCCATGTCCATACAAGTGCCGCATCTCACTTTCTGCTGACCCGTCAAATGTCAACATTAGCAAGTGATGCTCCAATTGTGCAGACAATGACTGTGTGTGCCTGTGCGGGCTATCAGGCGGGAGGATTTGGAAGGATTTGATGCCACACAGACAATTTAATTTCCCATTTAACTGGTGCGAGCTCACCACTCCTTGCTTTTCATGTACTATAAATGGGATTCATGCATTTCTCAGTAGCGCACCGTCTCACCCATTGAGAGAGAGAGAGAGAGAGAGAGAGAGAGAGAGAGAGAGAGAGAGAGAATCCATATCAGAAACAGATGATTTGCATGTCAGGGTGGTGGGGACGACTCCCTGAAAGAGAGAGCATGTTCCTGGAAAAACACGGGCAGGGTATCAAATATGGATGTCACAATTTTCCAAGCCAGGCAGGTTGAAAATGATATGACGGTAGAATGCTCATGTCTCTTCAATAACCTCGTCTTTCAGGAGGACTTGGAGACAGCGGTTTTGATTGAGTGGAAGGCCTCTTGCCTGCAGGGAAGCCTCAGGGTATAAAACAACAGCAGCACAATGTTTTCAGCTAAAACGGTGTATGTGTCATGTTATATAATGAGAAAACGTAACTTCAGCGTTGTTGATCTTTGACTAATGTCCACCATAAACCTTGAAAGTAGGGACACTGTTCAGCATTTTTTTTCATTATTTTTCTTTTGCATTTTCCAGTTTTCTACACAGATGTGGTAGTAAAAGTGAGACAGGAACTGCTGCTTGGAGTTGTATATAACTGCCAACCAGCTCGGCTACAACTGGTATTGTTATTTGTTTTGAAATGCAATATAAAGTCTTGGGTATTTCTAATTACATAAATGGACTTAATGAAGGATCCGAGTCACTCTGGCCTTTTGCCAGCAAATTAATTAGTTCTTTCTTTAACGTACTTTAAATTCAAAATACAAATTCAAGACGTCCTCAAATACCACCCGGTCAACAATGTGAGATTCTACCTGGTTGAAACTCCTACTGCTACATCTTTGAGTGACAGTTAGTACTTGTGCAAAATTTCAGGATGTTATTAAACACTTTGATATTTAATATGATATGCAAAACAGAGCTTAATGCCCTATGGAACCGTGAAGCAGCCATCCAAATGAATGACAGTGTTGACTCACATGAATGAAAAAGAAGCTGTCGGGTTAAAATATGACGGTATGCTAACGCATTACTGGCGACGTCTATTGAAGCGTCCAAGAAGTTAAAGAAATATATGTCTAGACAGTTTCCACTTAAAACGGAATAATCTTCAACTATATCATATTTTCGTGTCGCAAGATGTGTCGCTGACACGCGTGCCGAGCAGACGACAGGCTGCCGATGCTGAGATGGTGGCGGTTGTAGGAGGAGGAGGTTTGGAAGACAACGGGGGACGTCCTCCTGGACCATTTCTCTGATTCCAGCAGTTTCAAAAGTAGCGCTGCTAATTTACTGTAAACAGAACAGGTGAGCGAGCGCCTTGTGCTGACGGTGGCACGTTTGCCGGGGTACGCGAGGTGCTAAAACCGGTGATGACAAGCCCCATCTCACCTCCCCGTTTTTTAATTTAGCCGCGGCTGGTAGAGAGCCACCTTCATAGCACTTCATCTGCAGAATACGACTGTAAACACATCAAGCAGCTGCAATCACACTGCAGAGAGCGCAGAGCTAACAGGTCGGGTGTGTGAATTACTCTTGATTGGAGAGAGATTTAAGAGTTTGCACTTCCTGAGAATGTGAACCAGACACACGCACACGCACACGCACACGCACACGCACACGCACACGCACACGCACACACACACACACACACACACACACACACACACACACAACCTGCATGTTCCATGTAACACACATGAGAGTCTAAACCTGGGAATGACATGGCAGTGGTGTGAGGTCAAAACCTGGATTTGTGAAAAAAGAGAGAACGCGATGAACCTCAGCGGAGCGGAGTTATTTTTAACGCCTTGATAGAAATGCACAGGAGAACAATGTGCAACTCGCAAAGCGCCAACAGAGCAAACGCTGGGAATTCCGTTCGCAGCCACCTCATGTTTGATGGGTACCAAATGTTCTTTGCTCCGGTACAGACGTAACAGGGCTTGCAAATCACTATTTTACAGCGTTACAACTCGTCAGTTTGACGACTGGCTTTGACAAGTAGGAAACGCTGAGAGACCTCTCCTGTAATGTGATTTATTAAAGTTATTTCATGCTTATTCAGAGTGTACAGCTGTATGGTGTGCACTGCGCACTAATGAGACACATTCACTATGTCACATCATGATTGCAGTCATTTACTCTGATTGAATCAATCAGGCTAATGGTGCAGTTGAAGGCGATGCAGAAGACACAGTTGAGCTTTAGTTAAGGACAAAAGAAATGTTGTATTAATACAGTATATTTTCCAAAAGATCAGAAATAGAAATGAAAAGTCTTCACCTTTACTGTATTGACACCAGCAATACACTGATGATTTTTGATTCATTGAAGGACAGAACCTTTTTGTTCCCCGTCTGAAACCAGCTGCAGCGCAGTCATAATGGTGTTATTAGACATGTGCCCAAGTCCATGCAGTGACGACCACGGCACGTGAGACGACTCTGCTCACATTTGTTTGTGTGTTTCTTTTTAATCATAAGCAGGTGGTGTCTCGTAAATACCAAATGACCACTAGAGGATTTGTGCTCTCTGATCCATCCTGCAGTGTCTCTGTTTATCACTGAGACACTGGATGTAGCATTCATCCATCTTCTATGCTGCTTTATTTAATTATGGGTGACGGGGGGGCAGGAAACGATCCCAGCTGACTATAAGTGAAGGCAAGGTACAAACTGCACCATGTCCAAAACTGTTATTAATGTTATTATCGAAAGATTGATTGATGACAGACATACATACAATCTTCGTTCAGACCACTCAACAAAATAAAAAAATTTTGTTGGACTAAAGTTAAGATAAGTTCATATCTTTAATTTTGTACTCTATCCTCAATGATCATTTGTTTGCTGTAGCTCAACACTGTAAATTAAAGATTTATATTTGAGCACATCATTAATAAATTACAGTTGTAATTTATTAATCTAACACCTGAATTAATAAGCCTTGTGTTATATGAACAGGAAACCCTGAACATAGATGTAGGAACTAATTATTTTCTGAATTATTGAATAAACCCATCCCTGGTCTTGGCATACCGTCACGTGCAAATCCCTCCTGTGCGCGGCCTCATTAGTATGTTTGTGCCACATAGCCGGCTCAGCGTGTGTGTGTGCATTCACATAGCGTCCATGGAGTTATTGAAATTGAACTTATATCTTTGCATTAATGTAGCTTTTCCAGTCTTTGCGTTCAATGTGCCGCCACATCATCCGACTCTCTCCTCCGTTCACGATGAGTCACAGGCTCGACCTTAGGCAACACGGCTCGGGAAAAAAATGGAGGGAGATGTGATTTGAATTCAGCAGCAGTCGGGAGGAGACTGAGGGAAAAGGGCAGTTTATTTTAAGATGCCTCTGTACCACTGGGTAGATTTGTCAGGGAACATTTAGAGATGCTCCGGTGAAGCTGGAAAAAAGGAGATATCTGGATGAATATGTACATGTGTGTGCGTGTGTGTGCGTGTGTGTGTGTGTGTGTGTGTGTGTGTGTGTGTGTGTGTGTGTGTGTGTGTGTGTGTGTGTGCGCAAGTTTTGGTGGCAAAAAGGATTTCAAACCATGTACTTTTTCTCAAAAGTCTAAACATCACCAGGCACAGAGAGAATAAAAACATCAGGCTGCACTGTGTTGGTGCTTCTCACAGTTCGTAGCAACAGCTGCTCTTTATTATTCGACTTCAAAGGAAACTCATTCTCATTCTTTATCAGCTTTACATTTCAAGATAGAAAAAAAAATATCACAGAATTGTTCTAAACTGTGAAATACACTCCTTTGTTATCATTTCTGACCGTCATTGGAAAAATCTCCAAGAACACCCCCTGAAATTAGTTAGCAACCTCTTTTTTCAGGTCTATAAATGTGCAAATAATACATATAATAATAATACATAGAAATAAGAGATACAAAACCATTGCTTGTCAGTTTTTTAGTTAGTTAAGGAAACCTAATTATTGATTATGGTAAGTTATCACATACCTACAACCTGGCTATAAATGATGTTTGGGGAAATCTTAGGGAAAGTATTACCAGAGTAAAAAAGTATATAAGTGATACACATTTTTAACAAAACTACTACAACATAGTTGTAGTAGTTTTGCTGATTTTGTTTTGAGACCACTAAATTATTCAGGACTACTAAGTTAATTGAACCACTTCACAGCTCAGTAAATGTGATGACATAAAGAGCATTACAATGCAGCATTTGAGCTTTTAATGAGGTTATAGTTGAAACTTTGTAGCAGATGATTTGAGCGGAGAAATTCTAGACAAAATAATTAACTTTTAATCATTTCATACATAACTCTCAGCAGTGAAGCCAACGGTTCAATGATTTTAGAGGCATTAACTTGTAGCAGCTTTCAAGTGAACTCTACCGATCTGCTAACCCAAAGTCAACCCTTTATACTGATCCACGACCAAATAAAAGACCTTTTTTTTCACATTTGTTGAAACAAAATAGGTTTGAGTTTGAATGTGAGACAGTCAAATTGAACAAAAGTATGGTAAAATGAGCAGAAATGAGGATGTAGAGAGGGAAACATTCCGTTATGTTCAATTAACTTCATTTTATTTGATAAAAAACATTTTTTTTAGCCTTTTTAAAGAGATTCAACCATTCACAAATACAAAAAACAAATGTATATCTATTCAGATCTCATAAAACGTAGGTTCAAATGCCACGTCTTTTTTCATGGCTCCATACTTTTATGTGCCAACACCTCATGCGAAATACACAATGATGCCCTCTCCCACCTTTAGCACTAACATAATGAAATTAATATTTCAGATTCTGTATTATACATGTATTTCACCATGCCAATTTATCATATTTAAACTCACTCTGTAGGTCTTCTTCTGCAAAATGACTCATTATCAGGCATTATCGCCACCTACTGTTAAGGCTACTGTTAACACTACACATGCGCATTTAAGTATTTCTCCTTAACAGAACCACAATCCTCAAGAGAACAAGAGAGAAATGTACTTACATTTGGTGCAAATTCAACCAGTCTTGGTCTTTGTAACCGTCTTATTGAGCAGAGGGGTTGAAACTATAGCCCACAGCACATGAACCATTTATTATTGGTCTTAATGATCTACATGGGCCCCTACAAAAACTTTTAAAAGATTCCTTGGGGTTCCAGTTTGTAAACAAATTCTTAATATGTGCAGTATTTAATTAAGGTGGGGTGTGAATAAACTATATTTAAATCATTTCAATCAATATTCATGCACCAGCCCTGAAGGAAAATACTCTACTGATCAAAGGCGCGATCGTTTGTAAATTTCTTGAATGAATCAAAAGTTTGGGCATCCCTCTTCTCGACTACTTTAACTATACCACCTTAAGGCTGAAGGAGTTTAACTATACCACCTTAAGGCTGAAGGAGTAGGAGATAAAACAACAAAACCAAAAAAAAAGTAGGGCTCCACGATGGAGTGAGTGGAGCGAGCAGCCGGCGCTGTGCAGGAAGCTGATGAGCGGCGGCGTGTCGTTGACACCGCCACAGTAAAATGAGAAGAAGAGACACCTTCTTCACTCCGTTGTAATTCCCCCACTCGCTGTGAAAACGTCTCAGAGCTGATTTCTCTACAATCCCTGTCAGACTCTGCTTTTATGCTCGTAACCAGGTGAGACGGTGTTAGTGGCAGGAGGCTGAAGGGCTTTTTAAGTCAAGAGGGTTGTCCTGTAGCTCTCGATCAGACATTCACAGCAGCTTTTCTGCCAGACAAACGCAATCAGCAGAGGCGCCGCACAGGGACGCCATGATATCGAGGTGACTACTTTATGATGACCCCCCCATTTTCAACTGAGCCATATTTAGATGTGCGTGTCTGAGTTGGAGAGCTTCTTCCATTAGGAATCACTGTGGTGGGTTTCTTTTTGTTGTTTTTAAAAAATATATATTCTAAGATATTAGCCTAAGTAGTAACATTACCATTTCAGTGTGCCATCTGCTGTCGAGCTATAAACCAGAGTTTAACTCAGAGTCGGTTAACATGTCAATGCACTGCAGCTTGTGGCCTTTAGTTTTTAAGAGCACAACGAGACCACCATATGTGTTAATTCAATTCAACATGATGGGGCTGCGATCAGCTGCACATGTTGTGCTCCCAATAAAATTGAGGTGGTAAAACCTCCATCATGTTCCACGATTTGACCACCAAGCATTACTAATACGATCCAACTGCATCAAGAAGCACTATATGGCACTATTTTCCTCCGTTGTGCAAAAGCGAAAGCCCGGCACGTCACTTCCAACCAGAGTATGTGCATTCAGGGGATCCTGGTACTTTTTCAACACTACGGAGATTTATAAGCTTTCTGTTTAAGATCTTACTTAATCTAATTCTCGACGATAACAGTGGATTACTCGCATAAAGACGAAGACTCAGCTATGAGAGGGGGAAAAGAAAACTTGAAATGCAGAAGTTAGAATGACAAATGTGGAAAATAAAATCATGTCATCTGAAAACTGCTGCAATTTTAGATTAAGAACTTCAAATCAAATCATTTATAGTTATATCAAAACCATATGACATTTATTGTTATTGTTTAATCTGCAGATGTTAGTTACTTTTTTTCCATCTTTGTCCAGCTTTGGACCCTGTTTCAGAAAGAATCAGGTATTACCGACTCAACAATAGAAGAGACTAGACTAAAAAGATACAAGTTCTAGACTAGACTGAAAGAGACAAGACAAACTTTAGACTACAGTAGAAAATAAAAGCTTTAGGTTTGACTGAAAGAAATACGACCAACTTCAGATTAAACTAGACAAGAAAATATAAGTTCAAAGAAGACAAGACAAGCTCAAGAGAAGAAACAAGCAAAACAAAATCTGGACTAAACTGGCTATAAATTTGCCAAGACAGGTTCTAGATTAGAGGATACCATGGATCAGACTACACTGGCCTAACTTGAGATTTGAGTGAAGTAGAAAATACATACAAAACTAGATTCTACCAGACAAGACAAGTTCTGACGTACACTGGACTGGACAAGACAACTTTAAGACAAAACTGGACAGGACATACTCGACAATGGACTAGACTGGAAAAAGGTTAGGCGAGATTAAATAAGCTCAGGGCTACACTAAACTAGACTAAACAAAAAGAGAACTTTGTGCTTGTGAGATTTTCTGTCTATGTACACTGACAGTCACCAACTGCAGCTTACTTAATTGAGTTTAAGACATTTTCTTTAACATTCTGCTTTGTTCAGGTAAAACCTATATGAACTTTGGAATTTCTTCATTTCTGGCCGGCTCAAACAGTTCTTACTATATCACTGCCGTTGTTGGACTGTCAGTTTCAGGAAAAGCAGGGAAAAAACCAAATGAGATCATTCAGTTTTTAAAACTTCCTGCCAGATAAAGATGAGCTCAGTGCGCATTCATCAAAAAAAAAAGAAAAAAGCAGAGGCCTTGCGACAATAAATCCAGCCGCTGCACTTTTCCGTGATCACAAAAATGTCAGAGCAGTCGGCGAATTGAGTTAGATGCAACGGCGAGCGGAGATAGTACAAGCTGCATATCTGACTCCTTCCTGCCGCCTGTTTGAAGCCATTCTGTTTGGCCTCTTGTTATTTATTTATTTTTTTTCCTAATCTGTCTTTATATAAGATATGGAATAATCTGAGCCACAGGGATGAAAGCCCAGGCTGCACAGTTGCATTTTGGAAGCACTGACTGCTTCGTGTTTTTTTGCTTTTCCGTTCTCCATACAGTGAAATGCCATGCAAACAAACACGGCTAACCGCCCAGAGGGCCTCTCTCTCCACTTTTCAATGGTCACTCCTGGTCCAATCTGTTTGCAGCACATAATGCTGAACCCTCGGCAGTAAAACGAGAGGACACAACATGTAAACAGACGTTGCGATATGAAAGCCGGCTTTGATTCCAGGCCTAAATTACATGTTTTCTTTCTTCGCTAATGACAATTCTGTTGATGTTTTGGTTGTTTCCCCTCAGTTGAGCAGCATTTACCCTCTGGATGACATTGAAAACTGCTGCCGCTGCTGCCGTTTCAACGTGAGTAATGAAATAAAGCGTTAATTTGACTCTTTTTCAGCATTCGCCCCAGGTCAGTGATCTCCTGGGGCACCAGCTGCTGCCCGTGGCTTAACTGCAAACCGTCCATGAGGACGAGAGGCAAAGGAAGGAGCGGGGAAGAGAGGCAGGTCGAGCAAACCGCACCTGACAGCACCTGAATGCAGCATGGAAGTGTCAGGGACTGCAGCTGCACTGTGGAGTTTATGTTTTATTCAAGCGTTTACATTTTGAGTATTTGTCCCGCGGCTGATACTGATGCATTGCTGTTGTAATACCAGTGGCCAAGGTTGAAGGTCAAAATGGTCCGCATCAGCCTGCGGGACTTCCTACAATGCAGTAATATAATCTTCCAATCTCCCAGTCCAAACAGACAACAAACTGTGATAGGGCCAATGCTAATGTCACTTTCAGAGCACGGCTGTAGGCGTCTCACTGGTAACCAACACGTTTTGGTTGTAATAATAATAATACACTTTATTTGTATAGTGCTTTTAAAAACACTCAGACACTTTTTACATCATGATAAAATCAGCAAGAATAAAATGGAGAAACATCATTAAAACACAGCACAGATCTCTTTCTTTTAAGTGTTTTTATGACTAAGTATTAAAAGCAGTTCTGAACAGGTGAGTTTCGATGAGATACTTGAAGGTGTTGAGTTCCGTACAGTCACGGATGTGTTGGGGCAGGGAGCTCCAGAGTGTGGGGGCAGATATGGAGAAGGCTCTGTCGCCCCCAGGTTCGGTGTTTTGTTCGGAGCGGGCGGGAAAAGAAAGGCTTGCATCAGAGGAACGGAGGCTGTGGGAGGGAGTATTGCGGTGGTTGTGTTTTCCTGAACTTATTAACTCCATCATGTGCATGATTCATTTGCATGAATATGTGCATTTTGGACTAATTTCACATTTTCCTCAAGCACGGCTGCGTTTTCCCAACTGACTTTAGTTAAATGATTTACATGCACACACATATCAACATTAAACCCTCGCTGTTTTCTGTGGAGTATGCCACTGGGGGCAAGATGACGCATGTTCAGCGGAGACTCTTTATAGCTGACATAATGATATAATCTCTCAGCTAATGGGGAAAAAACACACATTTTGGTGTCACAAATAAGGCCTTTAATTAAAACGGCAATGTTAATATTTATCGGCTGTGCACCCAACATACGGAGCAAATCAAAATGTGGCATCAATAAGATACGCGGTCATTAAGGCTGGTGATATGAATGCATATGAGCAGCAGAAATATTGCCATCACACAGTGTACACATTCAAATGTTTGTTCTGGGGTAAATCTATCATCACTCCGGAGCCATTCAAATGGAGCTGGCAGATCTGTATGTGTGTTCCCCACCCCGCTGTCATTCTCTCTCTCTTCTGGTCACAAGTGATGAAAACATTAATCTAATCTGATCTAATCTAATCGGAAGAGCCACACACAAGACCGCCACATGTCTCACTTCATGGATTAACAGCAAAGTGGGAGGCGGAGGAAAAATAAATCGAGTCAGATTGGAAGTGATCATTTGAAAAGCTTTCTGTGCGATAGGAAAAAATAAAAAAATAAAAAAAATCCAACAACACAACTGTGAGCAACCTTCCTATTATGGGGAGTTGGTGACGTTACCCCCAGCAGTGGTGATAGCTCGCCTTTGAAGCTGGAAACAGACCCTGGAACGTAATCCCGTGAAATATAGTTCTAAATAAAGATGCATCAAAATTTCATTAGCTGGTGCCCAAACCCTGCAAGCTCACTTTCACTAATTTCAGCGGGTGACATTCAACCTCTGTACATCGATCCGATATGTGAAGTAAAACATTCTGACTGATTAAGACTCCCAAAGACACTTAATCCCTCTTTCCTCTGCAACCCCGGCAGCAGCAGAACATGCCTCATTCATTAAAGCCACATTACAATTCTCACATTAAACAAACAACAGTTAGTAGCTAGTGTTTCATGTCACAAGTCATGTGTGTGTTCGCTGTTGCCATGCAGCCGGGGAGCAGAGAAAGGTCACAGGACCAGCGGGAAGAAACAGCAAGGAACGTGCAATCATGTGGACACGTTGTGAAAAAACCGCTCAGTTTTCTTTATTCCTGCAGATTTATAGCCTGTAGCTCGAGGTGGACAGCAGACAGCTCATCAAAATGACTGACAAGTGCTGGGGAGGAAAACTAAGGAGGAGGAGGATTGAACAAACGAGGCGCTGTGTGTCATAAGGAAAAAAAAAAAACATGCATGTCAGATCATGGAAAGAAAACCAATGACCTTCATGCAGTTTTACAAAGATTTATATCAGTCGATGTTGTGGTTTAAGTGATAAGGTCGATGTGTTTAGGTGGTGTGCCACCTCATCTCCGTCCTCTCATGTGATTAGGAGAATGTTGGGTACCCTGCTTGTTAAAAGTAAAGAAAAACCTGCTGGAATAAACCACAAGTGACACAGAAACCAGATCCCTCCTGGACGAGCACGCATGAAGAGACCTACATTACTAACACCTCACCCCAGTTATACAAAAGTGAACTGGGAAAAGGAAAACAAAACAAAACGAAAAGCTATAAAACTGTGCAGAAACTTGAAGGATCTCTGAGATGTTTAGTTGACATTTCTGGGCTACGATGAACACACAGATGTAATTTCAAAACAACACAATGCTCAGTCATCTCAAACGAAGACTGTTATGTGACTGTTTAAAGCAGCACTCATAAATATCTATGAACTGAGGATGTGACACTGCTACACTGGCTGCTCCACACCGAGGATCAAACTTTTGACCCGCAGATGGAAACAACAGCAAATTACATTCACAACGTTGCTTCTTTATGGGAAAAATGTAAATGTTTTAGTTATAATTAGTTCTTCTGCCTTTAACTGAACTAAATAAAATCTACTAGAGAATTTACAAAAAAGGGCTGAGGCAACACTGCTGTTTTAGGTAGTTTTAGTGGAGTAGGCAATTCATCTTATTACTGTTCCTACTTTCCTCCCATCCTTCTCCGCACATAAATATGAGTAACATTACACTGTTGGAGCCACTGAAAGCCAAAGGTTCCCTAATACTTTTTTCATTTGTCTTGGTGAAACAAGATCATTACGACACTGCATAGCGACAGATGATTATTTAAAACCAAACTAAGCGGAAAAATAAACACTTTAATTTCAGAAAATGCAAACATTTCTCAGAAAAGTTTATAAGATGGTTTCACTCTCCTTGTATAAACCTATTCTGCCTTGAACCAGCAGGGGGCGATCAAGTTGTGTTCCATCCACTTTGGATTAAAAAAACAAAAAACAAAACAGGAATGCAACTTTTAACCCAATCACCTATTAAAATATCACAAACTTTATTGCTCTAATTCAAAAATAGGTGTTCAACTCCACACAGTTAAAACTTAGGCCTCCGTTTACGTAACGACTTTTCAAAATGAAAATGCTAAACTTTTGTTTTATTGCGTATTATTGTGCCCGTGACACCAAGTCGTGGCCCAACATAAAAACGACATTGTTTTCTGCGTTTCTGCCATTTCTATGTAAATGGCCATCATTTATTAATGCAAAACTTTTCTGAGAAAATAAATTCTGTTTAATGCACAAGTGCTTCTCATGTAACTGTACCACCGTGTGCTGCAAACAAAATTTATTGGCGGGGCATTGGTTTTTTTCATTTTCCATAATCAAAGGCTTCAGAAGGGCAGTGCTTTTCTTTGCGCGAGCACAAAAACAGCACCACTTTTAATCTAATTCAGCCCAAGCAGGAAAACACAATCTGTCGTCAAATTTGCTACTGGAGTGTACTCCAGGAAGACCAAGGCCATGTGTTTTAGACAGCCACATTGCACTTCTGCTGTTGTCATGACAGTTGTGTTTGGAGTTTAATACCACCCACCCCTCAGCGAGCTGAGAGCTCGCCTCGTCTTGCTCACAAAATCTGCCCGACTGCCACGCAGTCCGGCGGCTGGAATGCTCTGCTGGATGTCAGAGTGGCTGCGATTTTATCTCTGGCCACTGATTATTGACCAACACTCACTTAATCTGCACAGCAAAATCACAAACTTTCTGGAAATAGAATGCAAAATCAATAGAGCGCTGGAGTCAGTCAAATCGACTGCTGCCCTCAGTTAATAAGAGAAGTTCCACTGAACAGAGCTTTCATTAGGCAGGGCGAGTGACTTGTGTGAACAAGCTGATGCGTAAGATAAATGAGATTGAATGGCATTTAGTAGCAGCAGCTAGAGAAAAACTAAGAGCATATAACTGCAGATACGTATGTACACCGGCACTTTCTATGACATTTAGCATATCCGAGAACATTTAAATAGGTTATAATGCGCGTTCTGTGACACGTGCAAGACCTTTTCCTCTATATTTATAGAGTACTACTTTGCACAGCACCTCTAAGAAACAGTAGAATTAATGTTTCCCTTGACATTTGATACCTTCCCCTTCCCTGTGTCAGCAGTAAAGGCCCCTCTTCATCACTTTCCTGCCAAGTTTTGCTGTCCTCAGGCTCCATTACAGATGCTGTCATTGTCACATCCTACTGCATGTCCAGGACTTGCCGCGTTTGGAGGCTGCCTCATCAAAATGCTGCTGCCGTCTGCACTGTTAAAACTAAACAGTGTACTCTCAGACTAACTCGGACGTCTCCAGCCAAGAGACTGATTATATCCACATTGGTCTCGCAGGCTTGATCAGCGGCCCCCCCATCCACTCTGGGTGTGTTCTCTGCATTCATTAAGCTCCAACACTACACGCATGATTTAGAGCTTTTAAACTGTAACTGCAGTCAAACGTCCCGGACTTCGTCCAAGCTGCTGATTCCCTCAGATGAATTTTCTTCTCACGTTGTCTCTGCTGATATATCATCAGCTAAGTTTATCCACTCACGGCTGCAATATATCGTGATCTTCTGAGATTTGTTATTGTCTGTTTGCAGATCCTTTGTGACAGATTACTCCTCATTTCGCTGCTTAACACTAAAGCCAGATGCAAAATCTGGAGAGAAAAACATTTTTCATTCAGTAAACAAAACTGTAATTTTTTTTTTTTATTTCATCATAGCTGTACTGATGCAGGATCTTGGCATAAAATATGTATTGCACTGTGATTATGTAGGAGGTGTATCCACCGTAAAGGGTTAAGTCACTCGTGTATTTAAGGAGAGTAACTTTATAATAAATGGTTTAATTGTCTAAATAAATAACATAAAAGTTTGATGCTATGTATTGCTTCACATTTTATCATGAAAATTGTTCTCGTTCTTCAGCAACTCAGTCATTGACTACAATTTCCAGCAATGAGTCAGTACTTTAATCTCCGTCTCCATCGTCACTTTCCTCCGTCACTGACGAGAGCAGTGTTGGATGACTGTACTCTTCACACCTAGAAAACATGACATCCAGGGTCTGTTCACACTTGTAATGCGGTTTTACGGTCTGGACGACAGCAGAGAGGAAAAGTCCTCAATCAGTGAGTTTTCACACTGACATGTAAACAAAAGGTGTAGTGGACGGTTTCTATTTTACATATCATGCAACAAAAACTTCTATAACTTGCAGAATAATGTGTAATGAGTTGAATTTGCACATTGGAATATGTCATGGAAGATGTCTAATAATCTCCATATTTCTTTGACCACGTTGACTTATTTTGCCCAGGATGGTTCTTGATGATGATGAGGATGACGATGGGCACCTCTGGTATAATAGCAGACATCCTTAGATGTTGTTTTACCCCCATAGTAAGACAAGAGTGTGACTTGGGCAAATTAGTTGTTTGTTTTTATAAATGACTCAGGCCATTAGTTTAAGAGGATGACAATGTGCAAACTTGTTAAAACAACAGTGGGAATTCATCCAGTACACACACCAACAAACATATGGTGCAAAGAGACAGTGGATTACATTCAGTATGTGGTCTGTTCAGAACTGAGAAACACTGCTTAAAACATTGTCCTCTTACACTTTGCACCCCAAAGTTCAGACCGCAGCCCATCACAATCCAAACATTTGAATGAGATTCAACCTGCCAGCCCGCTCTTAAGCCTTCTTGAGAAAAAGTTGGCTTGTACATCCAAATTTAGGTTGGAATATGTATATATAATCTATTAAAACTATTGAGTACAATTGCTTAATCATTGAGAGGAAGCATGAACAAATACAAAAGCAATGCATGACGTCAATTTGATTTTGTAATATTTCAAGAAATCTAGTGGCAACACTGCAGACTGACATCAATAATGTAATTAATCCTCCCCTTGAACTCCCAAGAAACACGTCTGTTGAAATTGAAAAACCTTTGAAAAATACGAAAGGCTCTGGTAAGATGGCAGCCCAACATGGTGGCATCTGTAAAAGAATACAGTCATATGATCTGACCCAAAAGGTTGATTTAATTTACTAATGTGCAAACAAACAATAATCTGTAATCATCTTACCTCAAACTTAAGCACATCCTAGCAGGCCCATTTGCACATATGTTTCTTGGTTGTATACAGCACTAACAAGAACGAAGATGAGGAAACGAGGCTTAATTCGAGGTGACATATAACTCAGTTACTTGACCAAAAAATATTGAGTTGGGACTACTGCATTATGCTTCTTGTAATGGATCCTCTTCCAGCTTCACGCTGGACCTTTAAAAGTAATTCTTATCGCCAAGTAAACACACTGTGACGAGTATAAACCTTTAAAATGCCAATTAAATTTGCCTCCTGGGACCACTGCAGTGTCCTACTATTTGATTATAAGAGACGTCTCAAAGGCCAGTATTTTCTACAGTCGGCGCACATTATGACGCAAGAGTCACTTAGTATTAGGCCGCTTCAATCACGTAGACTTTAACCTCATCGACATTACATTAGAAAGTCCACAGAGTGCAACACATATGATCGCACTGTACCAAAAGCTTGCAGACACACTGTTGCACAGCCTTTCAAGGTCGGTCCAAGGAGAGCGAGCTACGCGGCGCCGCGATGGCAGCCTGTTCATCATGATTGGATCAGCATGCTTTTGCGGGGGGGTTAACACATCCCAGCATGCACTCTACTCCCCAGACGCCGCTCGCTTCCCTACGCATACATAAGTAATCGAGTGCAAGGCCCCTCGTTGTCGATCAACAGCTCAGAGCTACAGACAGTTAGATATCCAATTACTCCTTATGAAGGTCGAGATGCACGGGGGGTCAATGTCGGATCTGATATTTTGTTAAGACTGTAATTACCAACGTGTTGTTATGAGCTTAACTACCATGATGACGAGGTGAAATATTGATTGCCGTGAAAGATGGGAGGAGAGGTTGCAGGTCCACCGTTTCATCACTGTATGAGAGTTTGTCAAGGACAAACTCCACATACAATGAGAGGGTAAGTGGTGCGGCAGGTAATAATGAAGGTGTTTACTCTGCGTATTGTTTAGAATTGTTTGTCATGAGTCACGCCGCGACATTGCCACCAGGCCGGCACTTTTCCACAATAGCGTGGCCTCCCACGCAGTCGGATTAGCACGGTTCCAGGCCGAGCTGTTCACTCTGTAGCGTTGAATGAGGGGAGAGGAATCAACAGTGTGCCTCGATCCAGTCCGAACTCAGATTGTGGTGATCTCATTATAGGTCCCAGTGAAAGCAATTACCGGTCCACCCGTGTCACAACGCCGCTTCCAGATCTCCATCTGAGCTACTGCAGGCATTGACAGTTATTTCCAGTTCTTGTCGCGACAGCTAAAACCAAAAACAGCTGGAGGAAGCCCAACTTGATGACCCAACATGGCTGACATGCGAGGACTGAGGCCAGATTTAGCTCTGTGACAGATATCTAAGCAAACACCTCCACAGCACAGGAAGTTGATGCCAAAAGGCTACGACTGACAGACACGGGGTCATACTGATTATGTTTCACAGCGACAAGAGTGAGCAACTATTGTGATCTCAAGATCGTGTTGTTACCTCGGTAAAGCCGTGCTGTTTGACTATGGATTCAAACAGCAACAAAGAGAAGATGTCTCATAATAAATAACCAGGGTCACACAGCTGAAAGCAGAGTAGCAACAATGCTTGTCCTCCCACACTGGTTCACCACACCACAGCCAGAAGTCCTGTTGGGAACTTTCTTTTTTTTTGAGTTGGAGGAAAGAAATAGAGAAAATCCAGAAACACCTGTGGAAAGACTGCTTTCAGACATTAACTCTGCAGTTTCAAGAGCTTCAGATTCTACCAGTACGCGTCACTGAGATCAGACACAATCACTAACATACAAACAGTAACACGCTAACAAATCAAGAAGAAGAAAGAAAGCATACTGTACTACAGTGACTCCCTTGGTGGAATAATTGATCTGCTATTAACCCATCATTTCCTTAGTTAACCTTAACTACACATACTCGGAGCAGTGGGTTACATTAATGAAGCACACCGGGAGCTGCTTGGGTTCAAGGGCCTTGCAGTGGGATTTGAACCCGCACATTTTTGAACCTGCTTCTCTCACATCCAGGCCATCACCGCAGCTTTGTCTCAAGGCCAAGCTACATGCTTGCCGTTTCTGATTATGCGGGACTGCTCCCGGTAAAAAAAGAAACGCTGTCTAAATAATGCTTCACAGCCAATTCAAAGGGATTTACTGCTCCTATGTTGTGCAGCTAAAAGGAGCAGCGAGAGCGTCTGAACATGCAAATAGGAAACACAAACTGAAATCGATGTCACTTTATAAATGTTTCCATCTAAAAAAGAAAGACTCAGATTAAGTATGCTCCAGTTACATTTAAATGAGCATGTAGACAAAATCAAGCTGTTCGTCTCTGACAGTCAGAAGGAGTCTGCGTCGTGCTGAACTTCTGGATTCATCAACCATGTCCACACACCTCAGGTAAAACTGCCGTCAAGATGCTTTGCGTGGTTACATTTTAATGAAAGTTTTGTAATTATTCTCTTGCACTGTAATTACAAAAAAGTGCTGCTGGAGGGGGTGGGAGAGGGGGAAAAAATGGAGGCATAGCATTATTAAAACCTCATAGATAAAGCCACATAGATATCAGACAATAACACTTCAACAACTTCAGCAGTTCAGCTACGAGGAGAAATAGAAAAAAAAAAAAAAGGCTTTGTTTCATATTCAGCGAAAATGTGAACAAGCTTTTAAAGGCTTTGAATTTCAAAATGGAAGCCTATCTCAATCATTTTTTAGTGTATCCGTGTCATCGCCTGTGCTGACGCAGCTCCCCAAGGATGGGAGGGCTGGCTCGGTTTAATCATCTTCTCACTCGCAGTATGGAGATGGCGCAGCGTGAGGAGACAGGAGGAAGCAGCAGCACTGTGGCGGCGCTCACTCTTATTCACTTTGCAGTACCTGGCGTGATGCTCTCACTTCGCTCGGTAAACTTCTGACTGTAAACACACACTTGGACTTCTCACGCCGGCTTTTGACTTGATGAACAATACTTCAAATGAACCTCATGAGGCAAAGGAGCAATCGATAACCCGCCAGCGCTCGGGTGACTTCACTTTGTCGATGTAAATCAAGACTTGAAAGGTGAATGATGGTCTAATCTCACTGCGGGGTTCTCACATTGTGGATTCTCCTGCCATCTTCACCACAGATGAACTCATTGTGAGGGTAAAGGAAGAACAGAGGAAAACTATTTTTAGGATATAAGTAAGTGTAAGCAGAGGTTATGATCAATGGATAGAAACCGGCAGAAATCTGACAATTAACAATGGCTTTGATAAAACATTGTCCAAAGAAATGTTGATGTTGTCTTAGAGATGTAAAAACTAAGCTAGTTATTGTACATTTATAAATTTTTTTAATAACATTTAAACATCCTACCTCATTAACCTCGCTTCTCAAATTCTTGATTCCAGAAAATGTTAAACTTTGATTGCGTTGTGGTGGTCTGTTTACATGACAAAGGTGCTCGGAGCCACTGAAAACACAACTTTTAAAAAAAAAAAAAAAGGCTCCCAAGGTGGAACTTTTTGATAAAGCTCCAACTCGGTGGGAACGATGGGAAAACAACTTTTCTGAAACACTCCTACTGCGCCTGTGCACCAAAGGTGTAGTCAATATTTCTTCTGCACATGTGTGAGTAGATAGACAATAACAACAATGGCAGCCAGAGTGTCGTGACTCCCAGTCCATATACTCCTGGGACTTGGTACATTTATAGTTGAGAGTCGCACGGATAATTAATCCAAATTCATCATCTGTCCATACGAATGTACGTGTACTTGTCATGTTTATAGCGCCTGGGCATGTGTTTTTTTTTATTTGAAAAACAACCAACAGCACCCACTAGTGGCCCTACGTCAAAACTGGACCATATTCAGCATTTGCCGTTTCTGTGGAAATGGGCATCACTTTTAAAACTTATACGCGCAACTTGCATTTTCACTTCAAACGTCGTGAAAACGGGGCCTTAATTTCTCATTTATATTACTGCTTTTGAGGGATTCAGTGGCAAAAGCCATAGTTCAACATCAGGCTTAAGGGACCTTTATTTGACGTTTGAATATTATCCCTGTGTGTGAGTTCTTCAGTACTCCAGTTTGCTTCCACTGTCCCTAAACGTGTATATTAGAGTATATTAATATACTAATGTATAATCACGTATAAGTCCAAGAAATGAATGGAAGCTGTTGTCTGTGATAATAATATAAAAGCTACTGTTGCTGGAAGGAGTTCATGCACTTCTTTGTTATAAGGTGATCTTGGAACACTAAATGCGCTTATAGAAAGTTAAAAATTAAAGTAAAAAAAAAGTTAAAAAGTCATATTCCTGCAACGATTTTTTGATGTTAGGAAGGCTAGTTAGAACTATGTACATACTCCTATGGCTCCTTTAGTATGTCACAGTTTAAATTCACAGAGTCTGACAATTACAATGTACTAGACAAATAAACACTAAGTTCTTGTCTTTGGTCACTTCCAGTTTTAGATGTGAGATTTTTTCATGCTGGACACTCAGTGGCCTAACCTAAATTAGTCCCCAGATTTCTGCAATTCAACTTGTGTTCCAATTTTTAATAAAAGTTGAAGAAAAGTCCTACAAATTTGTCTCACGTAGAAATGCGGCAAGACTCCGCTGCTGATTTACAAAAATGAAAAACATACTTTTCTCTTTTTCGTCTCGTAGGCCACATGTAATCCGTCGGCGGTAATGATAAAGCTCATTTTTAGCGAATGTTTTGTATCCAACGAAGACATGTGAAGAAGACATGTGAACCGCTCTGCTCGGGATTAAAATAGCACTAAAAGCAGTGACTTTTGATCCACATCCATCTAAGCCACCGTACACATGCTGGCTAAGATATGTGACCACTTCTACCTTGCAGTCAACATCCAGAAAAGCCAACATGATAAATGATGTATGTGGACTGTATGCTACTGCAAGCCACATTAAAAATACAGAACGAACACACAGCCTGACGAGTAAACAGTGAACCGGGCTTCCTCCGGTGTTTACACTCGGGTTTGTAAGGGATTTCAGTGGGTTTTACTATGTAGACATCAGTCAAATGAAAACATACATTTAGATGTGTATATGCTTCAAAGTAAATGATTTGAACATTTGAAATTGGGCATGTAATAATACAGAATGTTACCTACAGTATGCTCTGATGTGAAATTCAGCCATTACATTTAAACTCATCAATGTGTCATTTTATCCAGAAATGTCAGGAAATATCAGGAGAAGCCCTTTATTTTATTACGTCTCCCCTCATAAGCGGATAGGAATAGATCAAAAACGACATTGTGCTGACCTTTTGGTGCTGAACATCTTGGCAGCGTCTTCTTTTTGCTTCTCACAGGCGTCGGGAGGTCGAGGTTTGATGTTGCCTTTTCAAACCTGCAGGAAGCACGCACGCGCACACACACACACACACACACACACACACACACACACACACACACACACACACACACACACACACACACACACACACACACACACACACACACACACACACACACACACACACACACACACACACACACACACACACACACACACACGTGCAAAACAAAAGGACAGGGGGACAGAAGGAGATAACAATGAGATTTTCAGCATCACAGTCGAGTCGCCCTCAAGTTGTTCGGGTGTCTTGGCCGCGCTGACCTCAACAACTCCCATTAGCCTGCCTCCGACTGAGCGATTCAAATTGACTGGGCACGGCACGAGGCAACAAGCAGAGCATAACTCGGCCAACATGACACGGACGATGCGAGGAGTCAAATGGCAGTTTTAATAATTATTTGCCTTGCAACGCCACAGCAGCGCACGGTTTAAACAGAATGAAATTAATTAGCGGGTGAGGCTCAACTGGAACAATGAGGAACAATTAAAATGTGATTAAAAAAAAGGGGAGCGGGGGGGGGGGGGGGGGGGGGGAGACTATATATCTGCTGGTGTAGGCAAACATGTCACATGCAAACACATTAAAGATCAAATCCCCAACCTGGGCTTCTCTCAGTACACCTGTGCCATACCTACCACATTGTATAATGGCTGGGACTTAGCCCCTGCTCCTTTATGTAAAGGTTATCAGAGACTGTGGAGGAGGAGCCGGAGTAAAAGAAGATAGGGTTCAATAATTAATGCAGAGGTCTACACAGGCCTCACTTCTCACCCTCTCCTGTCTGTAATGAGATGAGTGGAGGGCCAGAGGGAAGGAGGGAAGGAACAGAAAGGAGAACAGAGTGATTAAAGAATACCACCTCAGCCCTATCTGCCCCCCCACCCCCCGACCCCCCCAATCAGTGAGACACATGAGCATGTGCACACATCTCATTTGTTACACCTGGAGTGTGTTTCCGTGCTGCTGCAGACTGACTGACAGAGAGCGGAGGAGCGCTGAATAAGCAGGCTTAAAGGTTACCCAAGTAGCGCAACGCTGAAATCATCTGATAATTCATTCAGGTGACATGGAAATGGCCAATATACTCAATTTGAAAAGTAATCTAAAGCAGGGCTGCAGCTAACTTTACAGCTTTCATGATTCACAGGTAGATAACAGCACGGGCATCCAGCCACCAGTATGGATTCATCTCATTGTGCTGTGCTATGTTTAGTTGACTTGAGCCTGAAAACAATTTTTATTTTTTTTAAAGACAAGCAGTAGATAAAACAAATGGCCGTGACTGTGCAATACTTTTAAGAATGACACACATGTAGCAATGCAGTTAAATGGATAAAGGATTAGAGTGTGTCACTGGTAGAAGGTAAACAAAATGCACCCTTCAGATGGAGATAACGTCTGTCAAACCTAATGTCACCACTGTACACAAAACAGCTTTTAAAAAGACAAGCAATCTACAAACAGCTCACAGT
The DNA here is from genome assembly GCF_963383615.2 of Lipophrys pholis. Lineage (NCBI taxonomy): Eukaryota > Metazoa > Chordata > Actinopteri > Blenniiformes > Blenniidae > Lipophrys > Lipophrys pholis. Next base: position 11,119,252 of record NC_137639.1, on the reverse strand, counting down.
TTATGCAGACGCAATAAAGCTCAAATCGTCGCAGAAAAACACTTTGCCTACCTGGATTTCCATAAAAGAAGCAAAGTATATGAAGCTGACAGCGTATTTGAAGGAAATCTTGGCACTTGTGGATGTGGCTGAATGCTTAAGTATGCCAGCATTAAATCCAGACTTCAAACAAGACAAGTCCGTTTTAAGATTCCTTGTGAATTGACACATGACAACCAACTGCTGACTAAACTCTTGAGACAAAAGAACCAACCACAAAGTCCACCCCTTTACGCCAAGAATGACATCCGGCAGATATCCGAGTGAGCAATCCAATAAGGTGTACCTTCCTGAGCTAATCTTTATAAGGCTTTGCACTGCAGTGACATCAAAAAGCTGAAGGAATCGGTAGATACTTGGAAAGTTAAGTAAGTCACTGCGTATGGAGATGCGGCCAACTAGAAAGCAGATCTTCTCGCATGCAGTTTACAATTTAGTAGACTACAAGTGCACATGAATACATGCTACACATAAACCTGCAGTTAGAAGAAATGTCTTGCAGCATCTCCATGATATGCTACTATGAAAGTGTCAAGCAAGTTGAAGGACACAGTAGGAGTTTGTCCTAATACAATTGTCTATAACCACATTTATTCTCCAACCACAAGCAAGAGGAACTACATTTTCAAATACACATGTCTGGCAGCCAAAACTAGAACGATACCGAAGAGCCGGTATCAGCTGTGAGCCTGAAGATGCAGTTTTTCCCACATCACATCACAGCTGCGTCTGATATGTGTTTGCTTGTTCAATGTGAACGCTTAAAGTCCTATTCACTGTGCCTCAGGTTTTCTTTTGCTCTGCACTGCATATATATACATTCAGCAAGGATGATTTGAAAGCAGTTCATCGGCCAGCACTGTCAAAACTGTACAGATTCCATTAAAAAGAGAGCCTGTACCATTATTACAACAGATGCTTTAGTAGCAATTAGTAACATATCAAACCAAATGTTATTTCTGCTTCGGTATCGGGACATAGTTTGTCATGGCTGTGGCCTCCGTAACACTGAAAGATGTTTCTCTCTTCCGTGCCCTTTAGTAGCAAACTGTGGAAAAGGCACCCCAAAGAAAAATAAATGCACCCGCAAATGTCACTTCAGTCTGTTCAGATTCCGGTGTGATCCGTATTCTTCAGTACCACCGTCTGCCCTCCATCGAGCAGACAACTTTATTTACTTTGGCTCTTGTTTACCTGCTGGGACTCAGTATTTTTCCTCCTGCCAATCAAACACTGACACAGAGAGGCACATTCAGCCGCGGAGACAGAAAAACAGGGTTTCAGATGTGTGGCCATTGTTTTTCTTGTCTTACAGTCCTTGTCTTCTTTTTATAAAACCATTTGTTTTCCAATCAGTGATAACCAGTGACAAACTTATATATTAACAATTATTAAGAGGGATCAGGCTAAAGACTGGACCGCACAACTTCCCATCACATTTAAAAAGGTTTTAGCTTTTTACATCTGAATCATTGGAGGCTATCATTGCGGTGAGAAGACATTATTGAGATGAGAAGTACCCCCATCAATAAAGAACACCCTTCATCTAATTTCGGAGAGTTTTTTTTAAGAGTGCATCGAGAATTTCAAAACAGTGGCACAATTTCCCTTCCTGTATAAATGTGAGTCATCCTCCATTCGTCACAAAGTTTCGGGGCTTAAACATGATTACAGAGCGCCTCACCAAACGCTCTTAGAGAAATAAGAAATGAGAAGAAAAGCTGAGAAAACACAGACATTATTTGGGATCATATGAGGCCAGATTAGGTTCACCTGCAGTCTTTTTGGAGAATGACATAATCAGACAAATATGAAAAGGGGATAGATTCCAAGAAAGAAGTACGTTAATGTTTATGCACCTATGTTAGGAAAGTCTATGAATAGGCAAAAACACTGAATAGAAATGTCACTATTCAAATAAGACGACTTTATTTCTCTCAATCAGGGCCATTCAGTTTGGCAATCTGCACAGTTTAGACAAGAAAAAAAAAATGTATCTGTGAAAAAAGACAACAACATACCAACAACAACGTGCACACAAACGTTTCATATTTCACTGAACGTAAAGCTCCTGACACTATATACTGCCATCATCTCGGTTCACAACAGGATTAAAGCAGGTCTCGCCTTGAAATAAAAAGCTCTGAAAATCAAACAAATTAATGAAAAATTTAAAACACTTCCAATGAATTAATGATAAAACGACATATTCAAATTTCCCGACTGACATTAAAAGAGTTTAACTTCCTCAACAAGTGAATCTGCTGTTGATCTGTATTCAGGACACATTTGGTGTGACGATCAGATTAATGCCTTTGGTTCTGAAAACACTTCAGATTGAAGAAGCTTTTCATCCAAACAGGTAATGAAGTCAGCTGAGACGCCGCGTTCATCAAACTCTTGAATGTTTAAAAACTAAATGCTTCCAAACGCTTTACGACAACTTGAATTAGTGATGCCGCTCACAGTGTGGCACACATGCAAACCAGAGGTTGCACTACTTTTTTTCTTCATTATTAAAACTGGTTACCAGTGAAAAAAACCCCAAAAAAAACAACTATCTGGTTAACAAAACCTCTAAAGCCAGATTGTAGCAAAGTTTAACTTTACTAGTGTTAAAGTGACTGATTACTTCAGTTTGTGGATACATACTGTGACTTCCTCCTGTTATAATAATCAAACGACTTATTTCAGTCAATGTTTCAAGTTAATTCAAACTGAGGAACATTTTATTAACAAGCCCGGTCAGGTTTTTACTTGTCTAGTTGAAAAAAGAAAAAAAAAACATTTCAAAAGTCACTACCAATAATTTACAAAAACATGGGATGAAAACAAGTTTTTCGAGTTAAATCCAAACGATTTACTCATCAAACTCCTATCATACAATTTCACGGATGAGACTGCTGTTAAAAAAAAACAAAAAACAGACAAATACAAACTGATGAAAATGAGCCCTTCGAATTAGGACGGGGATGGGCGTGTTAAGGTTGCATCCAAAATAAAGCACTACAGTGTATGTCACCAGATGACAGCGACATATGCGAGTTGTTGGAACGCCGGCTTTCATGAGCAACATTAGCCAGAACCTCAGTAAGGAAAACAACAGCGACCTTTCATTTATTATCACACACATTCTGGAAGCTGCGTGTATAACAGCCCCGCTCAAAGGTTACATGTGATATTATCATCAGCGTGCTTGGTTCCTCTGTGTTTCTGTGCCACCAGCAGCGCACGAACCTCCACCACAACGCACTGGCGGAGTCATGTGCCTCCCTGCAGACATGAGCGGACCTTGTCTGCTGCTATCTCTGTGGCAAAAGAACCTTGTTGGAGGATGTTTTTCCTGCCGAGCTTCATTAAGCCAGCCTTGTGTTTCAGCTTAATTGTCTCTAGGCATGCGGAGCATCCCGACAAACACTATCAGCATCCAAGCATGTAATGGATGGAGGCGAAACCCTCCGACTGACGGGGGGGGTGGGGGGGTTTAGGTAACGCTGGCGCTCAGGTCTGCACTTCTGCTGAAAGCTGCCGACCGGAAAACGATGGCACACGGGTGACGTGTTCGCCCTGACATAGGCGGCTTTAAAAGCGAGAGCTGACAGAGCCGTTTCAGGGGGAACAGAGGTGAGCTGTTAACGTGGCCGACCGCAAACACATCAGGCCAAATGTTATTTGGCCTGATGGTCACCCTATCACATCCACACCTACTTTAAATTTAAATTCGCCATGACGCAGGCTTTATGAATGACTGACGAGATGAGGTGGTAAATAAAGATATCAGCCGCGCTGCTTGCTGGATGCGATCCAGAGCGCGAGCAGGAGAAGTGGAGTATTGATCAGGGGCAGGATTAGCCGGCCCAGCATGCATCTAAATCAGTAACAGCCACACAGAAGCACAGAGGAAAGAGGAAACAACTCAGCACCAGGCACGTACAGTACATACAACAAGCAAAGCTCAAATAAGACATGTGGGCGATGCAGGTGCATTTTTGTATCCCAGGATGCTCTAGAAACAAACACTCCTCTATTCTTGAACATTCCGTTTGTCCTTTGGCGAATGAGTGGTATACGTGACGGAGGAAAACCTGCACACAGATGCAATCAAAGTAAAGAACTCCATCCCCCAAATGTCGGCCAGATCCAGAAGTCTGAGTCCGGCATCGCTACAGTGGCATTTCAATCAGGGCCCGGTTTGCTGCAGTGATATGACTCATCTTCCCTTCTGTTCTCCACTTCAGTCTCCTGGTTGTCCCATTGTCTGCACCTCTCTCTTTACCCCCGCGGTCCCTCGTCTCCCCGATTCATTTCCTCGCCCGTGTCTGGCAGCGCACACGGAAACCTGATTGCTGGATGTTTCCTGAACTAACAGGGGTCACATTAGCCGGGCAGGAAACACAATGCCATTATGGAAATGCTCAGTCAATTACGAAGAGAGGAATAAACGCCCTCTCGGTCATTTTTGACTCACATATTCGCATTTCGCTGATAGCGGCCATAGTTTGCTTGATATCGTCTCAGGAGCATCTTATCTGCCTCTTTTAGAGGAACACAGCCATATGCTGGAGTTCAGCGGAGTCAAAATTGGATTGACATGGGTTCAAAAAAAAAAACCTTGATGTGAATGAGCTCGTCCAGAGCCATCACAGTCCTAACACTGCGCCCCCGTCAGCTGTATAATACAGACCTGAGTTTAAGCGTGTGAAACCACTCTTCTCTTTCTTGTTCATAAAAGGATTCATTTAGACAGATATGAAACATCAGAAAAAAAAGATAAAAGATATAGCTTGAATGTATTTAAGTGCTCCCTGCAAATATTACATCTGAGCTCCTCATTTCCTCTTATTTTGTTATCTAATAGAGCACCAAGAGGCTCATTCCAGCCTGCAACATAACAGCTCCATCTTTTATAGACGGCAGGCTCCGGCTGATATCAGAGCTGCAATCAATGCTTGTGGGAATGCCACTGCAATGAGGTGAAAATATGGAGGACTATAAATGGTATTTCTGAAATTACCTTTTCCCCTAAACACATTATTATAGGTTGACACCAGCTCAGTTGGTTTTATGTTCCTGTAACCTTGTGCAACGACTTTAAACACAAGAAGGTAAAGAGGTGTGGTGCCTGTAAAACTAATGGGCCCAGACACGACGTCTGAAAACAGCCATAAAGCTGGGAAGTGATGAAATATGTGACAACTAAACTTAAAACGGAACATATACATTCATCTGGGTTTTTAACTTCACTTCTGAAACTGAGAAGTGAAGACTAATCTCACAAGTAAATCTGAGTTCTTTCTGAATATTTAAGATCAAACTGAGCTTCTTCGAAGACGAGGGAATATCAGCCCTGTGAAGTGTAAAACAACAGAAACTACCTTTCATGAAGCAGCAGAACAAAATGTGAAAGTTAAAACATGTGTATTTAAATTCAAGTGTCGTTTAAAAAAAAATTAAATATCGTTCTACATTCTTTTATAACTTGTGTTATTATACGCTCTTGATGACTGATTACTATTTATCAGAGGTCACATTGTCAAATTTGAGGGTAAATTTCTTTTTTCCAATAATTTGACATATAATATCATGATATTAATTAATTTACCATACCCAATGATTTTCGGTGAACCTGAGCAACTTCTGTGTCCTTATGAAGACTTAAAGGTCTTGGATTAGATTATGTGAATACCTAAAGACCACATGAGGACTGCATGATACATGCAACATGAAATCATTTCAATAGACGTTGAATGTCTCTTTGATTTGTACTTTCAAATAACACTCGTTTCCCCTTTAAAATTAACCAGACATTTGTTTCTTGTTTCTTTTACTATTATGTCATTCATGTGTGTCTGCTGTTCCCTCCAAGTGGAGCAATCTCTTTGATTTGTTTTTTTTTCTCTTGATTTATCTGGGTTTTTTTTTGTTTTTTTTGTGCTTCTGACTTCTGGCTATCAGATGTAATGCAATACTGAAATAATCAGTGGAAATATGATCCTTTGTCAACACAATCTAGTGCAGTCGGCCTCCATCTGATTGGATAAATATGCTGACATGCAGAACACAAATGCACGGAAACATCATTTATTGCAGTTTTCTACATGTTTCTTACGATCACAATAAGTATGCAAGAAACATGTGCAGCTCGACAGCCCACACTTAGAAATTATAACACGCATTATTGGATCTGAGTTGGTTACTGAAGTTCCAACGTCTCCTCTCAACCATAACTACTTTCTAAAGACTCAGCAGTTCCTGCGTTTGTCTGCTCTAGAGTAAAAGAAAGAACAAGGGTTTTCCAGAGTTCCTTTGACTTTCAAACCCACACAGAACAACGCCATCCTCCACACACTCGGATGTGACATACTGTAACTCCATTAGAAGTGGCACACTCACACACAGTTAAGATTTAAAAATAAAAGCACCACTTACAGATATATTCACCCAGAAACAAAGTCATTCACTGTTTGTCTCAGCTGCTCACTAGAAAGTTTGGTACCTCTCCTCTCCGTTACTACACTTCCTCATGGGATTCCATTATAAAACTGCTTTGAATCTCATCTTCACAGTTCACGACTTACTCAAAATAAACCTCCTCTTTCCTGTGCCGATCTATTTCGGTCTGCCAGTGTGCATGGAGGCTGTGCGTGATGACGACAGTGGTGTAAATAAAAAGAGAAAACCTCAGCTTTTCAACAGAGTTGCTCGTGGCAAGGTATGTACACGAGCTAGAACACTGTCAGTTTGAGTTAAAGACATGCACACACTCGGGTTGGGGACTGCTCTCTGCTGAGTCACTCCACTGTGTGATATTAGGCTGACAGAGACAAATGCCCGTGGAGTGTCAGTCAAAAATAACCCCATCCCCTTGCTTTGATTCAATTATCTTTCAAGCAGTGTCCCGGAGTGGAACCAAAGGCAATGTTCAGTCGACTTAAGTGATGGGGGCAAATCAGATTTTGGTTTGCTGACAGCATTGCCTCTTTCCCAACAAGTTACGTGGCATTGGTTTTTGTGACGCGTGTCATCTGGCTGTCGCGTTATCACTCCATTCACGAGGTGGGGAACACACTCGGAACATGCCCTAAACTCACCCCGACAGCCATTGAGGCGATATGTTTTGGCGTGGGAGTTAAATTTGCAGATCCATCAGAGACCGTCAACCTGAGTGAGGGGAAGGGTGAAAAAGAAATGGTCAGGCAGTGGATTCACTGGCCTTAAAGCGTTTCACAAGAAATGTGATTTAATCACTGGATGAAGCACACAAAGAGTCCCTCTGCAATCCATATAATCACCAAAGTGGGTCACATGGTCAGCTCCTGGTGCATCATGGGTCAAGCTGGACTGGGAGGAGGAGGGTGGTTTGTTATACTGCTCAGAGGAAAGAGGAGGAGGAGACACGAGGGGGGTCACTGGGCTGGGTTCCTCTGGCTTAGCGTAGCAAATCCTCTGTAATCCTCCGACCGGTCCCATGCTACTGTTTACCGTTTGTACGGAAAGCTATAATGGACCCAGACCAAAACCACCCCGCCATCGTGTAAAGCCACCTCCTACCAGTGCTCTACGTTTGCCCTGGCCCATTGTTCACCTGTTCTTCTTTTAAAGAGGACTGCTGAGGATGTTTATCCTCCGTAAGTCTCTTTTGAGATTAGCATCATTAGACGGTGGGATAACCGCGAGGGAGCCACACAAACCAGACGGAAATCACACTGCGAGGGGCGAGGAAACAAAACAGCCTTCGGGGTATTTACACCCAAAACGACGGAGAGCTGGAGGACGCTTGATGCTTTCAGGCATTAAGAGAGGCTGCATTTTTAGACAGAAAATAAACCCATTACTAATGACTTTAGCCTCCTGTAGATGCAAACATAAACTATTTGTAGCGTAAAAGCTCCATCCCGCTCAGGAACCTCGAGCCCGTCTTTGTAAACAATGACTTTAAGCAGCATCCATGCACCCATAAAGCAACGTAATGGGCGAACATGTTTCTTGGAAGCTTTAAAATTCATTTTAGTCTGGATTCCTGGAATAACTTCACAACACAGGGCCACAAATCACAGTGGCTGATCTTGTCATTATCTAATTGCCTTGTTATGGATTCAAGACCCTCCTCTCCCGCCCTCCACACACGTTCCTCCTCCCTGTATAGATGTATGCTCTGTAAACGCTCCTTCTCATGCCCCCCCACAAAAAAACAGCTGCGATAACCAAATGAAAAGAGCACCCTGTCATAGATTATCAACTGCAAATGCTTTGGAAATAAATAAATAAATGATAAAAGATCAATAAATCCCTCCATAGCAGTTTTATAGCTGGCAGGGAGATTAATTCAAATGCACGTACAGCTGCTTGCCAACAGTGCGGAGAATTCCCGTCACTATATTCTGGTTTGAAACAGTCTGAGTGGCGATAGAGCTGCAGAACAACTGCAATAACTGACTGGTAGCAATTATTAATCACATTCTAAGTTTTTTTTTTCTCCATCAAGAACTACAACACGGTCATGGCCGTCACATTTACAGACTAAATGTTTCAGATCCATGAAAGCGATCCACAACAGGCAGGCGACAAACTGAAAATCATTCTCTCAACTAATCATAACAAAAAGGTTTTTCTTCTGGTTCCAGTATCTCAAATATGAGTTTTAATGAGGTTGGTTTAGTTGTTGGATCACTGTACAAATACTAGACAGCAGGGGTGAAAGATTAGGATTTCCCAGTGGTTTCTGACATTTTCAGCAAAATGTATGCTGATGCAAGTTGAATATTTCTGTCTTCTGTCTGTATTTTTAACAATTTTTAATGAATAAATAATACATTTATTTTAAGAACAATGCACATGTTTTAAACAGACATCCACAAGTTATTTCGCTTATATAAAGTTTATTTGTGTTGAATTGATTCTCAGTTTGGCTTACACAAATAAATTCTATAAACAGATATTAATATTAGTTTAAAAGCAGAACTGTATGTTTAATTCAAAATTTGTTTTTTTTACATATTTCAAACCTAATTCATTTTAGAATTGATGGAAGATTAAATTATTCCTCATTGGTGCAGCTCAGCCTTTTTGTTTATTCATAAACCCTGATCACAAATTTGACTGCTCAGCTCAAGGTTTAACTTTTATTTAAATCAGATTCACTACACAGACCATGAACAGTATTTCTTCTGCTTGGCTCCTCGTGAAAAGACCAATGAACTCGCTCTCTTGAAGCTCAATCTAGAAACCTCTCTTCGCAGTAATGTGTGTTATTATTGGACAAAACAAAAAAAATAAAAGCATGAAGTTTGTCTGAAAGTGTCAAACCGCGTCTGCAGGGGGATGGAGGGGATCTGGCTGCAGACAAACCCTCCCATAACAATGAATTATTTAAGATTATCACTCTCACGTGGTGCTATTCAGGCTGAAGTGCTTTTTTTCTGCTATTTCATGGAGGTATGAAGTGGCAAGGGTGTGAGTGTGGATTAGCACCAGGCAGTCAAAGACGCAGATTTAAGACGTTGCTGCACTCTGGTGTGTTTAAGAGCTCCCAAAGAACCGTATGTATTACAAACACGCGTTATTATAATGCCTCACTGCCTACATGGCGAGATTCAGGAGCAAATCAGAACCCGAAACGGGTATGTAGGAACACTTTGCAGGATCAGACATTTTCCATTGAATTGGAGTGCTGAGAAACCGCAGAGATGCCACGGGACCACTCTCATCTGCATGGAGCCTCTCAGGGTTACACTCCTTCACCTTCACATTATGGAAGGTCAAACAGTGTAGATGCAGTATGTATGACATGGAGCACTTCATTCAACAAAACAACAACAACAACAACAACAAAAAACCTACCGCGGTTTAACCCTCATACTGACTCGGCACAAAGTGTGTTTTGGGGAACGTCTCTGCATGGCAATGAGTCAGACCTGACGTTAGTGATTCAGTCTGTTTTCCTCGGGGTAGCTCACAGCTTCTCAGCTCCTACCTGTGTGTGTGCACATTAATGAGCCTGCAGACGGAGCTGAGAAAGTCGCAGCCACAACGCGCCTTTCTGGAGCCTCATACTAAATTTCTGTCGCGGCCATCTCGATAAACATCAAGCCTCGTCCTTTACAGCTTATCACCACGACGGGGGAAAAAAAAGAAACTTCAAAAGCACTGAGGCACAGTTTGATATACTCAAAATACCGATAAGGAGTTTTATTTTTTTTTCCTAGGAGTCAGTTAATTGAATTTGTTTCCTTTTAAACTAGCATGTATGTAATCATCTGTGCTAAGTGAATGTAGTTCAGTTTCATCAACATGAATCTCAATGCAAATAATCAATTGGTAACAGGCAGCACTCGCTGATGACGGCAGGGTGAGGGATTAATCAAAGCCAGCAGGACCATGCATAATTTGATCATGAGAGTCATCACTCAGAGTGTGTGTGCATGTGCGTGTGTCGCTGCCATCCTTTATTTGGGTGAAATCTCCGGTTATATCCAGGGTGACAGGTTCTAATGAGTCAGGAGTTACTCAAACATTTTGGAGGTCAGAAAACCAAGTTTTCACAGTAGAATATTGGATAAAGTCTTTTACCAGTAGGTTATTCTGTCCACGAACTGTCTTCCATAAATACCCTGAAATATGAAGTTAAGAGCCTAATGGAAATAAGAACACTAAGACCTGTTAATTTGATACGTTTCCAGACTTATATTTCAAATTTTAGATCATATTTCAAATATTTTATACAGTCACTATATATTTTTCATTTTGCTGTAAATTTGGCTTGAACCGCATGTTTATGAACTGGGGGATGAAACTGAAAGAAAAGTCATCACTTCACCGCCATGCAACCTTGAACTGAACCTCAGTTCTTAAATTTCATACCTCATACTTGTAAGCATCTGTTAATAGTTAATGAACAATCATATCTGTTGTTAACTTTTCAATAAAACAGTTCATCAACAACTTGCTTTGGTTAGTTTCCATTTCTATTTACATCTCACGCAGACAAATCTGTTCAAGTCCTACGCTACAGCGACAGATGTCAACAAAATCAGCAATGTGTTGCACTCAGCTCCACACAACGAAAAGCCCTTTTCACAATATTTAACTGATTAAACAATGAGCAGATGACTCAGTACCTTTTTTACACAAATTAATGGCAGCCTTGTTTGAAAGTTGGCTCAAATGATCAGCACTTTGGATGATTGTTGCCTCTGCAAAAGCCAGCGTGAGCTACAAGTGATATAAAAAAAACACAGCCACCAATCCACCCTGCCAAAAAAAAAGATATTCTTTTTGTGCTTCACAACACTCATCCGTCTCACAGCACTTGAACTCGACCTTCACGTCTCACCGACCTTGGGCTGACTAACTTGTACATCAGAGAGGCGCCAAGCGTCTCTGGAAAGTGATTCAGCTCCCCTCTGTCAGCTCTGCATATGATGACCCCCTCGCCTCCCCCGCGCACTCTGGACTGATATGTTTTGATGAGGGTGTTTAATAGGAGATTATAAAAGGAGCCTGGACAATGTACATCCTTCTTCCAATCCTACCCTGGGGGCTGCTCATTCTGCACCTTGTGGGACTATACCTTATTGCATTATGCAATGATGTAATAGGCTTAGCACCACACTACTCTGCAGGAGGGGAGGGAGGAGAGAGTTTTGGCCACTCAGATGACTCACTTCATTAAGTCTGCCTTCCTCAGAGTGAACTTTCCACCCTCACACAAAACACAAACCACTGATGATAAGTGAAGCAGACAAGGTAAACCTGCTTCATGACACTGTTTCATCACGGGGTTTGTTTTTTTTTTGTTCTTTTTGCAGCACTTCTTGGCTTTGTTTTTCTACTAAATTATTCAGCACTTAATTCTATTTGTATTCTCTCAGTATCCCTGCAGGGACTTGAAGTCTTTCACTGTAGCCCAGCACAGAAGAACTACTCTCTAAGGCACAACATCAGCAGCTATTTATAGCCAAAGGTAAAATTATTATGAGGAAGCACATGATAATAACAATAACAATAATTCAAGTGTTTTAAAAAAGTGCAATAGGAGCGAACCGGGACGCGTTTAGGAGGAATTTGAGCGCCCCTTCACCTGGATTTCACCCGCAGGGTCTGCAGGCATCACAAGACTCAGCATCCATCCCCTCACAACTATTTATAAACCCTCGCGAGCTGCACCAGCTGCACAGAAACACAACACTTTGCAAACATTAAACCTTTATAAGGACTCGACTTATCCCGGCCACATGCAGATATACGCCGGGGTGGTGGATCGCGCCGGAAATAAATAAGAAGCGCGCGTCGCTTCGCGTCCGTACTCACTTCAGGGGAGGCGCACAACACGCGCGCGAGGGGGGTGTGTGGGGGGGGGGGGCGCACCGCTTCGGATGCTCTCCAAAACGCGCTCAGATCGCCGCTCCGATAAGGGATGTTACAGGAGAGGACTCTTCATCAGGCGTGCGCTTCCAGCGGGAATGTACACAGAGGCAGACATGCGGAGTCATTTGACCTTCTCCCAATAGAAACTACCATCCGAGAGACGTAGGAGAGGGGAGGAGCGGACCGTACCAAGCGGGAGTCCCGACAGAGGAGGGCGGGGGGAGAGCTGTCATCTGAGGATGCACTGCACGGATGAGCGTCAAACTGGAGCTTTAGAAAAGAAAAATACATTCCTTTATTTTTTTTGCCTTTTTTTTTTTTAAACGCTGGATAAGTTTAAGACATTGTCCATAAAACAAGCATTTTAATCTGGTTTCACTGTCGAATATTCTAAACTCTTCACCTTCTCTGACAGCACACAGGCATACTTTCTCTCTTTAAAAAAAATAAAAAATAAAAGTCTAAAGAGGGATTAAAGCCAGAACATGTAGAGCATTTACCACACTGAGCCATTCAATTTGTCATTACCAGTAATTAGAGATTGGGAAACGCAGATTTAAATCGAACACAACATATTGTCATTTCAAATGTCCATTACAGAAAGAAGTTGTCGTTTCTGTACTCTCTCACCCTCCAACACTGTCCTCACATCATTTAGGAATACAATCCATCCATCCATCCATCCATCCATCCAGATGGCCAATCCCAGCTAACAATGGTTGAAAGTTGAGGTACACCCTGATCAGTCAGTCAATCTCACACATAAAAACACCTTGGGGCAATTTAAAGTAATATTGAACCTAACATGTATGTCTTTGCACAGTAGGAGGAAATGCAATAAATGATCATATTTTCACATTTCGAAGCTTTATCCTCAGCATTGCATCAGGTGATGGAATTCATATTATTCAAATTTCAACCTCACAAATATTGGATCAATAACAGGTCCTGGAGCTCCAAAGCTATATCTGTCTTCTCACCACTATGCCAGAGTGAAATCTGAAGGGTTTCAGCAAAACTGATTTTCATACATATAAAACCAGTTAAATTAGATATTCAGTTAGAGAGAGTTATGAAAAAGCTGTGGCTCCTGAACCTGTTCTAAAATTTGAAAGTGGAGCTGATTCGACTCCACATTTGCTGCAACAGCAATGAAGTGAAACAGTAGGTACTATATGCAGTTTAATTTAACAAGTACGGGACAATTGGACAGCACTATCTGTGTGCCAGATTCAAAAACCCTTTCAAGATGACAGATTATTCGTTAATAACACATAATTCGCAGTTCTTTTACAGGTCCTGCCAGCATGGAAAGGTTGAAGTGGGTTGTAATAGAGCTAAAAGGCTCTCTCAGGGCAGATATGAGATCGTCAGAGCATAGAAAATACAGTTCTACTAATGATGTGGGTTTCGTTTAGCCTTTCAGCTTCTTTGATATAAGTGCAAAAGCAAATATTCAAAAAAGTGCCATGGGACCTCTTATATTCCATCCATCCATCAAGCACATAAGAGCGCCATCATAAAAAAGCATACATCCATAACAATGACAAATTCAAAATCACAATGTAACTAAATAGGAATGTTTGCATTGGGGTAAAAAGTCCTTTGAAAACACCAGTACAGGTACAGGGACAACATACAGTGGACAATGACCCTGACCTGGACTCAAATCCAGACTTTTTAGCAGAGCACGTTCATACTGCACAGCTTGAAAAATGTACCCATACCCATTAAAGACAACACAAAAAATGTGTCAAACTTAATGGTAATTTGGTATTTTCATAGTGGAGGAATTTTTGCTGAAATAATCTGGTTATTGGTAGAATATGTGAATATTAAACAATCACTAATTTCCTGTCAGAAGAAATTCTCATAAGCACCCTGTGTCAAATAGTGAAAGAGAGTAAAAATGTAAAAAGCATCTTGTTGAAAAATAAAAAACCTTGAAAAAGCACAGGATTGATGATGATACTTGGGGATATATTTGCTCTGGTTGTCATAAGGGGAAGGAGTTTAACTGGAAGACTAAAATCCAATTTTTTCGGGAGTCTACTAAAGTCTCTACGTTCTGGGAGCTGGGGTAACAATAAGTGCTGGAGAAACTGTGGACTTGTGGGTGATCGACCACACATATTTTGGAACTGCCCCAATATACAACACGTTTTGGACTGAAGTTAAAGAACTACAAGAAAACCTACTTAAACTGAACCTTTCCCGGGACCCTTCAACATTTTTACTGGACATATTCCCAGATGATCTGTCCCACGATCAGAAGTTTCTGCTGCATCTCCTATTGGCTGCAAGAAAAACGAGAACTTATTGGTTGAAACCTGAACCACCTACGGTCTGACAATGGATACAAAAAAAATCAGACAGGTATACTCAATGGAACAGTTGACAGCACAACTACAGCTGAAGACTCACATCTTTGAAGATGGGGGTCAGTTTTTAGCCTTGTTGGATCGACTTATGCCTCTTCTAATTTTTTTTATGTTTTCTTGAGGTATGTCTTTTCCTTTTTCCCAGACTTTTATTGCAACCATATATGTCTTTCATTGAGACCTAGGGCTCAATCTCAGGACTATTGCTATCGTTTGTATTTGCTTTGACTATTAAATAAAAGTTCAAAAAAAGAAAAAGCTCAGGGTTACAGTTTATGCAACAAACGAGAGAACAGTAACCAAAGAAACAAGGCTTTATTAAATGTCATTGCTGGGCACCATTTATACAGTGTTGATGCAGACAAGGACACACTCTGAACCTTGTAGTTCTTGAAAATCACTTCTATTCAATAAGTTTACCCTGTAGGTTTTAAAATCCTCATAAATACTCATAAGGACACTTAGGACAAAAATGGATGTTTTAAAGAAATAGCTGTTACACAGTTAATCAACACAATCTGTTTTTGTCAGCGTGCCAAGAGAGTAACAGACATACAATGATTAAAACTATTCCTTTTACTTAACCAGCAATGTTTTGTGCAAGCCTAGTCAAATGGATCATTAAACAAACAAATGTGTGGGAGGGTTCATAATCATCTGTCACTAAATGTCCTACTATCTCATCTACTAATTGATGGGATCTACTATCCGATCATTTGAAGCATCAGTGTATGGGAGGAACATATCTGCCTAAAATACATGCCTTTAAACATTGCAAACAGTTCCCTCATTTAACATTTATAATGTTATGTATGTTGTATGTAGCCGCGTTGTCACTCGATGCTAAACAGCCACGGTGAGTGGATGAGGCCCGAGGCCAAATGCAGAGCGGGGTCCCTCTCCGGCCGCACCGACAGCACCACGGCTCCGTACCCACTGAGATGGAAACTGCATTTCTCAAGCATAAATGAAGACTTGTTACTGTATTGATTGATGGTGCACTTCAGCAGCGAGCGGCTAAAATCGATGAGCACCACATGGAGTCTGAAGACTGCGGGCTGAAGACTGATGCCTGCGATGCCGACCCTCCTGAACACCCCAGAGCTTACTCATAAATAAGTGAAGGAGACAGTGTTTCCTGAGAAACGGCCTGTTTGGTCAGAGGGACGGACTCTGCATACCTTTTTACACAAGGATCCTACAATAGAACTGAAGATAAACATTTCATAAACAGTAGAATCCATTTTGTTCAGCGGCATCAGAAGTCTGTCCTTCGCAAAGTAGTTAAAGTCTCTTTATTGCAGCAATAACATTTGTGTTTCTCACACCCATTAGCAACCTGTGAACACTCTTGCACAAATTAATTTGACGTGAGACTTAGTGAGAAGCAATAAATATGAATTTCTCATTTGAGTGAGGCTGAGTGAAATTACTTGGAAAGCTCAGCCTGTAGTGTTAAATAAAGCTCAGCACACTGGTGAGAGAAAACAAAAATCAACATGACTTCAGGCCTCTGATGATCACTAACAAGTCATATATAGTCAGTATAAAGCATGGTATCACTCCACTTCCTGTTGAATAGCTTGCATTAGCAATAACAATTTCAACAACATTATACACTCACCGGCCACTTTATTAGGTACACCTTGCTAGTACCGGGTTGGACCCCCTTTGGCCTTCAGAACTGCCTTAATCCTTCATGGCATAGATTCAACAAGGTACTGGAAACATTCCTCAGAGTTTGGTCCATATTGACATGATAGCATCACGCAGTTGCTGCAGATTTGTCAGCTGCACATCCAGGATGCGAATCTCCCGTTCCACCACATCCCAAAGGTTCTCTACTGGATTGAGATCTGGTGACTATGGAGGCCATTTGAGTACAGTGAACTCATTGTCATGTTCAAGAAAAACCAGTCAGATGATTCGCGCTTTATGACATGGCGCCGTTATCCTGCTGGAAGTAGTCATCAGAAGTTGGGTACACTGTGGTCATAAAGGGATGGACATGGTCAGCAACAATACTCAGGAAGGCTGTGGCATTGACACGATGCTCAATTGGTACTAAGGGGTACAAAGTGTGCCAAGAAAATCTCCCCCACACCATTACACCACCACCACCACCAGCCTGAACCGTTGATACAAGGCAGGATGGATCCATGCTTTCATGTTGACGCCAAATTCTGACCCAACCATCCGAATGTCGCAGCAGAAATCGAGACTCATCAGACCAGGCAACGTTTTCCCAATCTTCTATTGTCCTCAGTTTCCTGTTCTTAGCTGACAGGAGTGGCACCCGGTGTGGTCTTCTGCTGCTGTAGCCCATCCTCCTCAAGGTTCAACGTGTTGTTTGTTCAGAGATGCTCTTCTGCATACCTTGGGTGTACCGAGTGGTTATTTGAGTTACTGTTTACCTTTCTGATAGCTCCAACCAGTCTGGCCATTCTCCTCTGACATCAACAAGACATTTGTGCCCACAGAAACTGCCGCTCACTGGATATTTTCTCTTTTTCGGACCATTCTCTGTAAACCCCAGAGATGGTTGTGCGTGAAAATCCCAGTAGATCAGCAGTTTCTGAAATACTCAGAGCAGCCCGTCTGGCCCCAACAACCATGCCACGTTCAAAGTCACTTAAATCACCTTTCTTCCCCATTCTGATGCTCGGTTTGAACTGCAGCAGGTCGTCTTGACCATGTCTACATGCCTCAATGCATTGAGTTGCTGCCATGTGATTGGCTGATTAGAAATTTGTGTTAACGAGCAGTTGGACAGGCGTACCTAATAAAGTGGCCAGTGAGTGTACATGCGTGTCAAGTGCTCCTCACTTTTGTTACTGAGGTTTTCGTCTGCAGTTTCACCCACTTGAAAGGGTAGCTTGCTTCAGAAGACACCGACTGGAATTCACTCAACGACCACTTTGTTTCTTTTCTTTCTTTTATTTTGAAAGTTGCCCCGACCAAACAGGTGAAAAACCTTAAAATACAAACACGAATAGATACTCTAATGGAACCCATTATTCCAATACCTAAATTTTAGACTACTAAAAATGAACCTTCAAATTAAGTAGAAAAATACCGGGTATTTGAAAAAACAGTGATATTTCTCTGCATTTGGGCCGCACATTTACACATAAACACAGCTACGACTTACCACAAACGATGATCCCTGAAAACTCCGGCCACAGTGGAGATCTGGATAAAATCCATGTCTCTGTTTGCATCTAAAAGGGGGTAGGCGGATATTTACATGACACTTTGTGAAGTGGTGTTTTTTTCCAGGATTCTGATTGGCTATCATAGCTTCATGCTTCTTGGTACATTGCCCCCTACAGGTTTGGCATGCTCATAGCATCTCTGAACAGAACCTGGTGTATACGTGGGTACAAGTGAATGAAGATTTATTTTTTTAAGGTAGAGGGGGGCAATGCCCATTTTTGTAAAAACCCAGGTACGTGTAAACGTGACCTGAGGCAGAGAGAGGGCACTGCAGCTCAGCTCAACAACAGGTTTTGAATTGGTAACAACGGCTTCTACTTTGGTTGTGTCTGTGTTAAAGCTCTGTAGCCACAATTAATAGATTGCTACGAGAAGAGTCTGTCTGCAGTAGTCAGGAATAATAGTATATTGTTGATATTGAAATATATGAAGGCCAGGGAATTATACCATCTGCTCTATAACATAGCTGCATAAATCTACTGAAAGAATAAACAAGGAAAACCTGTGTTTTTATCACTTGTATAATTTAACTTTTTATTTTAACCATGTCAATACTAAAACATTGTGACTATATAGTCTAAATATGGACATTTTTATTTATTATTCTTCTACCTTTTTGTACTTAAGTAAAATATTGAATTACTTCACTATAGTGTTATATTTTTTCTTCTTAGACTCTCTGCACCGCATTTCACAGGTGAAAACTCTCACATTGTATAGCTAGAGTTATTAGGAACCAATCATATTATCAATTAAATTAATCTGTAGGCTTATGAAAATTGAAAAAAGACTTCAATAAAAAACACCAGAGAAAAACAAGTAATAGCCTGGTAGAGGGTAAAGTGAAGTCAGTAAATCTGCTCTAGCCAGGGAACGTGTGGAGTGAGCCGCTGTGTAGTTGTAAATTGCCAGGTTCTCCATTCACTTCAGGATGGCCTCTGAAACTCTGCTGCTTCATCACTAGTTCCAGCTCCAGCACAAGTTCTGACATTGTTGCGAGTTGGGGGTCCAATTAGTTCACACTGATGACTGTGATGATAGGTAGTATATATACTGCAGTGTACAAGAGGGAGACGGATTATTCAGCTCCATGGGGTGTGCTATAGGGAGAAATATACTTTAGTAGGCCACCTGAGAAGATTACTGTGGTTCTCAGCAGCTCAGTGGCCCTATGCAAAGACCTAGTAGGATTTATCCACTGGTATTTGGGTTGCAGAAAATACAATCTGTCATACAAAAATTCTCAGAACCAATTTTTGGATTTTTGACGATTGCATAGAGTTGGCAGATGTAGGCCATATTATCAGAATCAGACACAGAAAAAACTTTACCGACCCCCTAAGGTCAATTAGATGGGAAAACAGTGGCACATTAAAAAAAAAAAAAAAAAAGTTGGTTGGGCAAAAGCAGCAGATTATTTACAGTAGCAGGCCAGTTGCCAGTAACAGTGTGAGTAGTTGCTGCAGAGGTTGTAAAGGCAGCATTGTCCATATAAAACAGCAAGTATATTAAAAGAAGCAACAGCATAATGAACAACATAATGTGCAGAATTATAATATTCCATAGTGTAAAGTGAAAGTAAGATTGCATGTCACAATGACATTGTAAAATTGCACATTAGGACATTGTGACATTGCACGAGACAATATTGCACAAAGCATGAAGTTATTTTAACTCCTTAAGAGTTCCGGAGGAGAACAGCATTAAGAACTAAGGTCGCTCTCCTTCTCTGGGTCTTACAGGCCGAATAACAGAACCTGCGACAAGATGGCCGCCACTCGAATGCGGGGAACAGAGCATGTAGTTAATAGTTTGTATGAATTTCCAAGTATGATTGTGAAGAAATGTTGCCATGCTTTCAAGATATAGTGAACATTTGTTAGTGACCATCTATGAAGGCTCATTCTTCCAATGGCCCAGCCATCCATTCAGCATCTGCACTGCTTTATCCCGAGGCAGGTTATCCGCTAGACACGCCACCAGTCAATCACAGAGAGAGAAAACCACACACACTCACGTTCACATCTAAAAATGGAGGGTCATCAGTGTATCTCAGATGCTTCTATGGAGTTTGGGAGGAACCTAGTGTCCTTGGGAGAAAAACCCAGATACAACATAAAAGTCTTAGCTCAAACCCAAAATCCCACTAGAAGGTAAAAATCCTAAACACCACTGAGTGACTGCAAAAATCTTGATTAAATGTCCTTTATGTGTCTCATGATGTACCTTGAACAGCAGAGTAAAAAGTGTGAATTCCCTGAAGCAATGCTCAACACATATTTCAATTATTCAGCCAGGCACTCTTTTAAAAATCCACAAATTCTGATTTTAAAATCCGTTCTAACAGGAGGTGTTGTGAAACTCATTAGCTTCATTAGTGAGTGAAAAGGGATTTGACTTATCCATTCAGCTATAACTTCATTCTGCCAGTCAGTTATTCCTGCCTCATGATTGCAATCTAGCCTGAAAAAACATGTTAAACGTTTATTATGTGCGCATGAAAGACATTGGATAATTAACAGTGAAAGTGCAGTTTAGTAATTGATGGATTAAAATGTGAATCAGCTGGATTAAAGCAGACTATCTATTAAAGTGATCCAAAGTCAGTTTAGATCCTCTAACCAGTCCCATGTGGCTTCAAAACAAAGCTGTACTTTTAACAGTTGTTTTCCTTTTGAGAAGGTACACCACATCATTCAGCGAGGCAGATTTAATAAAGTCAAGCCAACATGCAATGAGATATGAATGCCCCCGTAGAATTTGGTGATGGCCCGAGGTGATACTGACAGCACGGTGCAGAAACGTCACCCAGTTAACCCGCTTGATGTGACAAAAACAGATAAGACCAACAGGATATGGCCTTTTTATCCACCTGCCGTGCTATCTCAATTACCATTTGATTCCAGGTACGAATAAAACATCTCCCATGTGTGTTTCATTGTCTTGGTTTGACGTGCGCCTCTTTTAAAAGAATCAATTTTCAGGGAAGGCAGCAGTGAGAAACATCGCCTGGGAAGAAACTGAAAGTGGCCGGGGGAGAACGCCAAGCAGAGGCATGCCAGGAAGGTCGGAATAATAGGTTATCATTTACACCGGAGCTCTGCTCGGCTCTTCACTTTCACTTGCTGTCCTATCTTTTATGTGTTGTTTGGGAAGGGTGCCCAGTTACTGAGGGTGAAATGCGTTATGCGAGAGTCCTCTGAATGTCAACGGCTAGGGGTTCGGGGGTGGGAGAGGAAGCAACACCTTAAAAATGGCTGCTGCCTCCAGACATGGCACAAATGGCAACAATGGAGTCAAGGTGACCCGGCACTGAAGGAACAGCTCCTCATCTTTGTGTGGAGATGTTACATGTGGCTTGCAGGCAGATGTTTATGTATGGGGCGATGCCAAATCAGAAGAATAAAGCATGCAAAGCAGCAAACTGTAAAGGCCAGTCTGTACTTGTCTTGTGAGAGCTAAAGGACATGAAAGTTTGTTTTGTTGTGCAACCAACAGAACTTCATTACTTTTGCTCCTTTTGGGAGTTTAACTGAAAAATTTGAATAGAAGTATAGGAATGGTTGCACTTGCTTTTCAGAGTTTGAGTTGCTACCAAAGATGATTCTAATAGTAATATGCTAAAGGAACTGTGTTCTTCTGTACTGCTGAGTACCTGAAAACATGCAAAAAAATTTACTGTGGATTTTCCATGAGGCGAGAGTGTTGACCGCCAGTCTTCCCCGTGACCTGCATAAATACAATCATACTGATAATTCTTTTTCATCAGGGCTGATAGACGCACCTAGACATTGCAATCATATGAAAGGTTTTGCAGGTCATGTCAGACAATCTCAGGGTTCAATCACTATGGGAATCTGTGGGTTAGATTTAGAGATTTGTCTACAATCAGAAACATAACGCCCTGAACCCTGCAGCAGTAATCCACAGAGCAAACTACATACATCAACCTCGAGTCCAGCAGTCAAGGACGTCATGCATCATCAGAGGGTTTCATTTTCAATTTTTTGGTCAATGGGTAAATCTTGTTTGAGTCTGAGCCCGAGCAGAGCTGAGGCCCCATTGGAATGCAAGAAATGATTATTATTATTATTATTATTATTATTATTATTATTATTATTATAATACTTTCTAATACTGCTGCATTTTTGATGGCCTAAACATGTTAAACAATTTGTAAAAGATTGCACACACTTTAGAAGTTGTGTACCATTTTGAATTTTAAAGTAATTGGGCATGTGCCTGGCAAAATGGCTCCATAGCGTCCCCTACATTTTTTTTTCACACTTGTAACATCTTTTATGAGCAACACGTTAAACACACTTCGTCTTTGTTCAATAAATTTGGTAGTCAAATGCAACACGTCAGGCTATACGAAAATGTCAGTGACACCCATACTCTAAAGCCAACAGGAAGTTCGTCATTTTGTGTTATGCGTGAGCCGCATGAAATCCAATTCTGTAAGGCATTAATGAAATTAGTAAATTTTTTGGGGGGTTCCTACCTTGTCCTGTTCGGCAGGTAGGGCAAATAATAGTGTTGATTGAGAGTCGGTCAGTGTCGGAACAGATTTTGCTCGTTGGAGCAGAAATTCACAATGTAATGCAGAAATGTTGAAAAATAAGCCCCATGCTCGTAATTTTTTTCTCTCTCTCTCTGGCCACTCCGGGGCTCCGGAGTAAAACATGACGGATGTGAAAAAACGCTAATAGAGCGACGAAGAGACGTCATGTTTTCTGGCTCTTTGGTCTGCATCCGAGGTTCAGGCCAGACTAGATGGAGCGACCCGGACCAAACTGGTGAAGACGGTCCATCTCCTCGTTCTTCTACGAGCGCCATCAGCGCTAAATTGGTGAGATCAGTGACGTATCACATTTTGAAGTGACGCAATGACGTGGCTCTCACTTGGCTCTGTTAACGGTGGAAAAAGAACCGGTTCTTTGGCGGTGCTCATTTAAGGACTGGCTCTGGCACCGGCCCTGAACTCGCTCCTGGTTCATTTTGATGGAAAAGCCCTAATTGAGACCCGCCTCCCTTCAGGAAATCCATTCCACAGTTTGCAGCCAGCGAGCAGAGCAGCTGGCAGGGAAACACTTCTGGAGTCATTTCAGCAACAGTAAAGCACAGACGTGGCTTCATGGATCTGTGAATTACGTTGGTATCGGAACCCGATACCAAAACTGGATCAGATATGCCCCATCCCTAATTTTTGGGCAAATATTTTAATGAAATTATAATTTCTTGAGAGTAAAATTTGTTGTCTTTCAGTCTGTGTGGGTTTCGAAGCAGTCAAATGTCAACTTTAGACACTAGGAGGCGCAGACGCACGATTTTGCTCCATCTGACTCGATGATAAGTGTCACTTGAAATCGTGGGTGAAAAAAAAAAAGACAGCATTGTTCATCCAAAAGGTCATGTTTTATGGAATTTGCCCCACATGTGTTACATCGTCTTGTTGGGCAGGTTCTTGTCGCGCTTCTGATCTCTTCGCTTTGTCGATCAGAGTCACGGTTTAGCCACAGTCGCCACTTGTTCGAGGTGTTCTGTCACGGCTGTTTTTCCAGGAGAAATCTTTGCTTTCCCATGTATTTAAATGAGAGGAGGGAGGCTGCGGGATTCCACAATTGCTTCTAATTTACCGTTTGAAAGGAGAAATTTGGCTGAATAGCTGCAGGTCAGGTTCAACGTTCTCCATCGTAGTTATTTTTTAATGCACACAAACAGAAATGTGTTCAGAATTTTGCAAATGTGTCCAGGTTTGTAAATGTTTATAAATGTTCAGATATGCTCATATTTATTAATGACTGAAAATTTAAGAACTTAAAAAAGCAGTTTATTTTGCAATTCTTTTTTTGAGGTTTCTTTCAAAGCATTGTAAACTGCTTCGGAACATGGATTGATGTGTTGTTTGAAACTATACCTGATATATCTTTTGTTTTCCCTAAACTCAGGCTACTTGTCATTTCCAGTAAACCAGCCCCAAAACACATTCATTTTCTTAAAGGGACTAATGAAGCTTCTGCTTATATTTGTTTACATGTTAACAAAACAGTGTCAAAAAGTGCTCTCCATTCACTCGCTGTTTAAAAGAACTATAATATTTCATAACTGGGGGCCTCTCTCAATCTAAAGAATATGCAAGATTGTTGTAATATAGTTTATAAATGCACTGTATTTAAATGAAGTTAACATGGGCTTCTTGAATAATAATGAAGAGCCCCACCTAAGAAATTTACCACCAGCCGACACTGGTGTAGCGTTTTCCCAAACATTTAGATTTTTGGCTTATTTTCAAGGCAATGGTAACAGAAACTTCTTCATGATATGATATAAATCATAAAATGCATCCCCATAATAACTTTTTGTCAAATCATGATGTTTTGTGTAATAGCAGTTTTTATTTGAATTAATCACATATTTATTCAATCCTCTTTGGGACTTGATCTCATACTTGTTTAACATTTTCATCGTCAAAGAATACATGAGCTGGAATTAAAAGTGAGCGCATCAAATAATGGAAACATACATCAAAGGCAGCTTTGCGTGTGTGACATCCCTTTGACCAATGCACCAGATCAAAGAAGATGACAGTCGACATCATGACTTCACCAGATGACAGGAGGCTGCAGCAGGTCACTTACTGTTATTGTTTCGATCCTCGTGCAGCTGATTCGTCACTGTGAAGGAGAGAGATCTACAAACTACAGAAGCTACTTGCAGTACTTCCCCAACGCCACGTGCAACTGACAGCAGTACTTCCCCAACGCCAATACTTCACCCAGCAACAGGATGGGCTCTGTTCAAAGAAACGTGAGCCACAGCAGAAGCCCTGTCAGGCGGCCCCACCAAGACACCCAAAGCCTGCCGCACCAGTTGGAGATGAAAAGAGGCAAAGCTCAGGAGGAAAGGCGCAAAGTCTGCGAGCTTACCAGGGAGCTGGATTACACCAGATCTAAGCTGAAAAAGCAAACAACCATGAAAAAGATGGATATCAACCGTGACATGGAGGCGAAGCAGGAGCAGAAGAGGGTACGGAGATTTTCCAACCCAGAGACTCTGAAAGGGGCCGTCCACATGAGAACACCGGTTCACATAAAACGAGCCGGTTTTGGCTGATCACCCATACGAGGCAGCGTTTTAGAAGCCCGAAAATATATATATATATATATATATATATATATATTTTTTTTTTTTTAACACAAGACCCAGAGTGAGGAAATTCTAAAACCCCAGCGATCCTCTTTGGAAAAATAGATGATGTAGTCGCCCCCTTCTCCTCCCCACCGCAGTCTGCAAGGTCATCAAATAATCACAACAATCTCCAACTACAAGGTGGAGCTGCAGAACCTACCTGGAGGCGTAGCGGGGCCCTAGACCTATAAAACTGAGAGTTGGATTGGTTTATGAGCAGGAGTCTACATATAAATTTCTATATGCTCCTTGTCTCAACAATCCCTAATGGCCTGGCATATGTACTACATGTCCTGAAGCGTCGTGTTGAGCCATATTCATAGTGACGTGTGGACGGAACTTTTTTTGAGAATGCCGGGGAGAAAAAAGATCGTTTTGTCTCGTGTGGATGTGGCCTGAGAAAAATACATTCAAGCAAAGCCATTAAATGCAACAAAAAAAGGAGAATAACTAAATGATTTTTCAAGACAAAGGTAATAACATGGATTTATTGTTGCCAGGGACGCTGGCAGGTGGAAGCTGACCTGCAGAAGGAGAGGCAGAGGAACAAAGCTCTCCAGGAGGAAATAGACTTCCTTCGAGCCTCAAAACGAGAATTCAGCTCCAGATACCAGGCTGAGGTCTTGAAAATGAAGCAGGAGAACCTAACTCTGCAGGATGAGCTGGACACACAGATCAAGTTCCACGCTGAGAGGGCATCCAAGGGCCTGGAGACCATCAACCTCCCACGAGCCAAGCAGCATGCCCCACGTCAAAGGTTTGCTACCTGTGGCAGTCATGTTTTTGTCTGCCTTGTTTGACCTTATTTTTTAATTGATTGTTTGTTGATCATGTCCGAAACAAATAAACAAATTCAATTCTAATTCAAGTTTGGCCAAGGAGAAACAAGCGGACGAGCACAATGTGGGTCGACAAAGGAAACTGAGGAAGCGGAGGCGCCTGTTGAACTATGAAGGATCCCTCCATGGCGAGCTCTCGACTGAGATCCAGGAAAGACTGGAGTGCTGGTCTCCCCGCTGGAAGAAGATGAGGAGACTTCAACAGGCGGAGGTGCTCAACCTCCAGCTCCTCCTACCACAAACGCCAGAGCAGCAGGAGCAGGGGTCCATCCTCACTCTGCTGCAGCGTGAAGAACAGCAGGAGCAGGAGGCCAAGTCTGCGTTACACAATGACCCCGAAGCCCTGGAAGATGACTCAGACTCAGAGACATTCCTCCCAGACAAAAATGACAAGCGGTCAGTCTGGAAGAGAGCCCGTCACTTCTCGGGTTTGAAAATGCCACAAGCCTATGGATCGTAATCCAGAAGTGGATCTGAACCCTTCACACCTCCCACAACCCCAGAACCATGCAGGCCTCCCAACTTCCCCTCCAACTGTGAAGCAATGGCATCAGTATGGGAGGATTAGTGGAGTAAAACTGTCCAGAAAAAAATTAAAAATAAAATAGCTAAACAACAAGTGCAAAGTGAAGTATGTAAATAACAACAGAGGATTCATAAGGTCCAGATATGTCGCCCTGGCTGAGATTACTGTAGCGACTTCACATATCTGAGCTCTACACCCCGCCTACATTTTAACCTTCCCCTCTGCGGTGGAAACACGACCCAAATTTTGGTCTGGGTCTGCTTTGCCGTACCACTCCGAACCGCTTCATTCCATCCCTGCACTTTTTGTGCGGGGGAAACGTGGCTTAAGTTTTCGAATATGTAAAACCTCTGCTTGTCTGGATTAGAATTTGTTCATGTAAGAAAATGTGTCAATACATACAAAGATATTTGAAATGTCTGTTTCCTGCTGCAAGTGCTGACACATCACCAGTTAAGACTCACAATTGGCTGTTTTTTGTTTTTTTTGTACACATGACTTTTGCTACACTTCTGCCAGACAGGATTTGTTTCTGTAAATCCTGGGTTTCTATGCCCTGAGCACAGGCTCACAGGGGTCCGCCCTGGGCTGATCTAATACCCAAATGCTTTGTTTTCAATATAAGTTGCCATGAATTTATACTGAGACTTTCACTGGAACCGTCTCAGCCATAGACAACTATAAACTCTAGACCGTGCACTCAATGCTGCTGGTCGGCTTTGCAATGGCAATTAGGCGCTGACTTCCGGTAGTGGCAAAAAGCCACCAGCCAGTACTGTTACTATGAGAGAAAGTACAACTGAACAACTAAACTGACTCTTTACAACCCATGTGGCTCCTGACAGCTGTGTTATTTCATCAAAACTGAGCCATAAACGCAGGTTAAAGATGTGAAGTGCAATTAGGAGTCCCACCTCTCATTCTTTGTTGTCATATTAACTGCAATTCAACACATAACCAATGATAAAGGAGCAGCATGACAGTTTACAAATATATATTTATTACCTTTATGACAATCAAAGGAGCTGAAATACATAAAGGCCACAAGGAAAATCTCTTATAAAAGGAGAGGTTTATTCAATATTTTTATCTAATGTATTGAGTTATTTCTATAAAATAACAATTAATTAAACTTGAGTATCAAAAATAACCATTCATCCTCTCTCTCTCTCTCTCTCTCTCTCTCTCTCTCTCTCTCTCTCTCTCTCTCTCTCTCTCTCTCTATATATATATATATAGCTATTATATTGTATCAGTCCTTGAAATTGCAAAATATAACTAAATAATGTAAATACAACTCAATAATGTGTAATGTGCTATTATCGTTATTCATGCAGAAGATAATCCGCATACATGATATGACATACATATATTGGATATGTATTCATGTAAAAATTTAAAAAACATACATGTGTATAAATATGAGTTTCACATCACAAAGACCTTCACAATAACCTCATACAATAGAAACACAAATAGCTTTTTGAAGAATTTGAATTTGTTTTGAAGTCCCCTGTCCTCTGAGCATTACAGGAATAATTAATATAATCAGCAGTTCAATGATGCTCTGCCCAACTTCCTCTGCCTCTTAAAAATGAATGCTCATCTAATTTGATCAGTTTGATTTTAATAATAATACATCAAACTAATATAGCACTTTTTTGGGGGCACTGAAAGACTCTTTACATAGAGAAACACAAATAAAGAAAAATAAAATGAAGGGTCTATGGAAAAGCCAGTTTATTTATTTTGCCAACGATATGACAATAGCTTCAACGTGCTTCAATATAAAACCCTAAAATGAACAAATGTTATCTTGGGCACATACAAGCAAGTTTTACCGATTATTTTTCATGTATTTACGCATTAAATGTGATGGATGAACCTTTCGAAAGCGATTTGTTCAGCCAACTTCACTATCGTGTCATGCTCCGCAATGTTGTTCTGCCACGACCGGAAGTCAGAGCTCATTGACTTATTGGTCTCGAGTTTAAACATGTCTATGGTCCGATCCCTCTCAAATGTCCCACGTTGGATGAGTGTCCACATGTGATCAAAGCCAATTGACGATAACGACCATTGCACATAGCACCACCTGCTAGAAACATTAAGTGTGGTCCACATAACTTGTCCATGATCTGACTGACCCCAAATTTGACGTTTCATGAACAACATGTGAAGTTCATCTCATACCCAGCAGATGGTTGTGGATGACACAGCCGTCTCAACTTTTACTTCGCATCCAGATTAGCACGAGACCGCAATCACGTCTTTTCCGTAATGGGGCTCATTACCGAAAGAAGGGACACGGAGTTTGCCGATGTCTCACGGATTTTACAGAGGGGCTGATGGAGTTTAATACAGAGGATTGTCAGATCTGGCCCTTCAAAAAAAGATGCAAAATTCTTTACTTCCTCTTTTGGCAAATCAAATCAGTATCTTTAATCATAATAGTGTCAGGATTTTAATTGAGCTTTTATCAAAACTATATTTGTGACTGTGTTTACGCCAATATTTATTCTTAAATCACATTTTATCTGTTTTTACCTGCATGTAAAGCTACTTATATGAATTGGTTATTTATTTCAAAATAAAATGTAATGTTTTAAGAGTTTGATTCCTTTCCTAATAATTTGTTTGAGGGAATAATTATTATTATATGTGCTATTTTAGAGCCTGGGCTCCACATTACTCAAGATGCAGAGAAACTGCTAGTCCCTTTGCATATACCGATAACAATGGCTGAATGTACAGAACATCTGGGGCAAGTTACAGGACTTCCCCGCATGCCTCCTTAACTATACAGTTTTGGAATAAATTCTGCTCATACCATTAATAAGAGGAAGGTAAAATTACTTATTTTTAGTGTTTCAGGTCAAACTTAAATTGATAAATGTAACTAGAACGGCTACAGAAGAGCCTGATGTAAAACAGGAATCTAACAGGTCATTCAATTCAGTTCAATTTAGTTTTATATACAACACATTTCATGTTATTTCAATTCACTTTTACAGTGGAAAACTCAACAATTCCACTTGAGCAAGATTAAGCAACATTGGGGAGGAGAAACTCAATTGTAACAGGAAGAAACTTGCAGCTCCAGAATCAGAGGTGGAGACTTTTTGCTGTTCCGGTCCGCGTTAGAGGATAGAGGAGAGAAAAGGAATGGAGAGCAACACAGAGCAACAGGCAAAAAGATAAATCCACTGCACGGTAAGAGTAAAAAACATAGCACCTCGGTGCTGGGAACAGTTGTCTAACCAAAAACAGGATTTTCATAAACACAAAACTGCACCAGCAATTTCACCAGCAGAGACAGACCAGAATAAGAATCAGAAACGGGTTTACTGTCAGGCATAGTTTACACAATACAAGGAATTTGTATTTGATGAGATTGGTGCAAAGTAGAACAGTGCAAACATGGTGAGCTAGTGTCCAAGTGAGATTAGGAATTAAGTGTCAGGGGAGGATATTTACAATGTACGTTAATGTAATGTATAATGTCCATGGTGGTGGTGGAGGAGCGGGGTGGGGGTCCTGGGCCTTGTTCAGGACGACGGTAGCAGATGGAAAGATAATATTTTTGTAGCAGGAGGTTCTGGTCCTGATGGACCAAAGCTTCCTGTCAAAGGGGAATGGTTGAAAGAGGTTGTGTCCAGGGTGGGAGGGGTCAGCCACACCCAGGTCGTACAGGTCCTGGCGGGAAGGCGAATTGCATAATATGCTGCTGCCTGCTTTTGTCCGTCGTCTTTACTGGCAGCTGAAGTTCAACGCCTACTTGAGGTCCTGGGTGATGGTGGTGCCCAGGAAGCGGAAGGACACCACAGTGTCCACTGGTGAGCCACTCAAGGTGACGGGGGTGAGCGAGGCTGAGTTCTTCCACAATTATCTCCACTGTCTTTAGAGCGTTGAGCTCCAGGTTGTCCAACCTGCACCAGGTGACCAGACAGTCTGTCTTCCACCTGTAGGCAGACTCATCGCCATCAGAGATGAGGCCGATGCCATCTGCAAACTTCAGGAGCTTGACGGACTGGTGGCTGGAGGTGCAGCTGTTGGTGTACAGGGAGAAGAGCAGAGGGGAGAGAACGCAGCCCATCCAGTGCTGATGGTTCTCAGGGGTGGCGGCTAAGAAAGGCCTCATGCTGGAGCTGGGCAAAGGTGAGGTGTGGGATGGAGTGAGGGCTGTCCCAAGACACACAATCACATTTATATTGCCAATTTAGAATTTCCAGTTATATCAAATGCATACTGTATTTGATTGACTGGACAAGAAACCTTTTGTAAATGGCGAAAAATTCATTGCACAGTGAGAACATGTGAACTGCAAAGAAATGTTCTGAAGCTCCAATTCGGAACTCAGGATGTTCTTACTCTAAGGCAGGTGAGGTGTCGGGGGTGTAAGGGGGGACTTTCAGTGTTAGGGTGACTGTACATGCTCTACTCAGCCTGAAACTTTACATGTATGATCACAGTCGCCCTCATCACATCCATAGGTCAATCACAGCGCCACCTAGCGGACATGCATCCAATCGCTGACCTGCAGGGATACGAGGACCCGTTCATCCGCTAGTAGCTTTAATTATTTTGTCTAACTCTTTGATGGAATGAGTTGTATTTCATTTCTCCAGATGGGAGTGTTTTGACAGGCCTCACAAGAGTCAAGGTCCCGGCTCCCGCTATACAACCTCTGGACTGGAGAAGGAAAATGTGGAAGGAAGCTACAGTTGTGTGATTAAACCATCATTCTCTCAGCCCTAATTAGTATGTGGAGCTGGAACAGAAGTGAGAGGCTGAGGAGGCCCTGCGTCATTAGCTTTAATCAACCCGAGATCCTCCAAAACAAAAACAGCGTGCACACATGCGGCCGGCCTGACGGTGAGTCAATACCTGACATTCATCATATCGGGCCAGCCAGGCTTTTTAATTACTGCAATGAATTGTCTGCATGGCTCCAGTCACTTGCTATCTAAACAGGTTCTACCGTTGAGGTTTTGCTTTGTCTGGACTCTGTTTGACAGATAAATGGTCCGGAACATCTGGCTTTAATCGTCACTTTGGTGAATATTTAGATAATGGAGAAACACACAAGTTTGATTCTGAATGGCCATCCATGTGGAGCTGGAGTAAAACCATCAAGGCTTTTTTTTTGTTTGTTTGAGAAATATAGGGGGATCACAGCCAAACTGCAGGCCTGGCACACAGCAAGGACTGTGTGCTAGAGTCTGGTAAAGGATCATCGGTATGGATGTCACAGTTTCTGAATGACGCAAACCAGCACAGCACCGGATTGCGTGCCACGCGTGTATGACTGCATAAAAACTACAATTTGCATAAATTACATGTGGCGGAAACAGCTGCTCTGCACATCGCTGGTGCAATATTACAAATGGTAAGAATTTCACGGGCTGCTTTAAGAGGAGCAAGGCAACAGCAGTCACAGCCACATGGTGCCATCAGCTTTATCTGTTTTATTTTTAAATTGCATGCGGACACAGTCAAAGTTTTGATTATGTTTGAAGAAAAATGTACTATTTTTACGAGGCAACACCATCAATATCTGGAAAATCTGGGGTCCATTCCTATAGCTCGTTATAAAATGACTCCCCTGTTGATTTCTCACTGAACCTTGTGTGGAGTACTCATTGACACTTGTGAGTCAAAGTGTGGCTGCAGTGACAGCAGACATACAATGAAGATCTAATGTTGTCTGGCTGTGAGCGGACATATTCATATATTTATTAATTTGACTTTCCAGTATTTATATTTAACTTCTTTACAGCTTTTCTTCCCATTTTTCTATTTTTCAATCATTAATAAAGTTATTAATATAATTACTATTGTTATCTTATGATTATTATTATTTCTATTGTCTAAATCTGAAGGGGTCTGTTTGTTTGTGTTTCATGCTATCCAGTGTTTTCCTCATCTCATATCTCTCTGAAGAAAAACCCACCATAACAGAGTTTGCTAAAAAAACCCAAAAAAAAACCATTTGATTATGTTTTAATGTTCTCTAGTTTGTGGGAAGGTCAACTTTAATCAGAAAATTCGATACATTTAAATAAAGTCAAATTAAACCGTGAATAAGGACTAATATAATGAGAGCAGTGCTGATTTTCTCTGATGAATATAAGATGACTTTGTGAAATATAGCGACTCCTGGAGGTCAGATTGTGTATTAAAGATAGTACAGATGAAAATAGATGAAAGCCTATAGCTACAGTTGCCAAAAATAAAGGAAATACAAAAAAGATAATAATAACAATAATAATAATAATAATAATAATAATAATAATAATAATAATAATAATGATAATAATATTACTGATGATGATAGCAATAATAATAATAAAAATAACAGTAATGATGATAATAATAATAATAACAATAATAAAAATAAAACAACACCAACAACAACAATAATAATAATTTGTAATAAACCTCCTAACAATATGTATTTTTAAAAACAGAATAATTTGATGAATAAAAGACAAGTGCTCTCTGATGGCAAAATCAGGTTTTACTACCACAAGTAATTTACTATTACTTTACTATTACTATTCACTCTTCTTTGTAAATAGTATTTTGATTGTGTTTTTCTGCTAATTCCATTTGCATCCTTATATTATTCATGTAAATTAGGCTTTGTACCCAATATTTAATATTTACTTATTCAATATTTATTCTCTTATTTGATATTTCATCCTTCCATTATGTTCTATTTTATTCTATTCTGTGTGAAGCAAGGCTTTAGAGAATTAGAGTATATTCTATTCTATTCTATTCTATTGGCACATTTACCACTGACGTTTACTCTTTTAATGCAACGCGAAACAAGTTTGTCCCTCGTCGGCTTCCGCTGCTCGTACCGGAAGTAGAGACAGTACTACAACAACAACAACAGCTTCATTCATTCTTTACAACATATGTCAGTAATGTTATTGTGAGAAAATATTAATTTCTCAAAACCGAAATGCGCAGAAGAACGGAAGCCCAAGCATCGAGCGATGCACCCGCCGACGCTCGTAGAAAGGTAAAGCTCCGTTTATGGTATTGAAGCAGCTCGAAGCTCCACATGGAGCAGTCTGACTACAGAAGCTGACATGTTAACTGATATAACACAAGTATTACAATTCGTTCGTTTCCTAACGGATCTCTTTGTGACGTATTTATTAGATTTGTCTTTAAACAGTATATCTTCTTGTCTCCATTCATCAGAGTCCTCAGAGTTCAGATCAGAGGCCTCAGGCTGAAGCTGAAGGAAGAGTATCATACAGATCTGTGCTCCTCAACGTTGGAAAGTGTTTACTGTTAATCATCCTCGTCCCTCCATTCCTCAACTATGCATCGCTACAGAGGGAAGGGCAGATGCTGGTGCCCCAAGGTCATTGTCCCCTTCTGGTTTGATTTTATTATCACCGAGAAAACAGCTCACAGTGTACATATAAAATATATCTGTTGGTTTGCTGGTTTATTGATTAATTGATGTTTAAAATATATGACACTTGTCTTTCTCTCCATCCTCTGTTTTTAATCCAGATGGCCAGATTGTCGATGTGGGTTTGGGTCAAAAGATGCATCTGTTGTGTAAAGGAAGAGGATATCCTGTTGGTAATAACTAGTCCCTCTTTATTGTGCCATGGTTCTGCATCCTGCTGCTTTGTGCTTTTTTTTTCTTGCTTTTTTTTAACTGAAGCCTATCTAAGCTGTACTGTACTGTACTTCTTTGTAGTCATACTGGATGCACCTACTGGGATGTCCTCAGATGTTTGGTGTCATGTCCAGGAGAGTGTTTCCAAACTGACAAAGGTGAGAATTTGACTTATGTTACTGTAAATTGAACAAACGGAGTACATTATGAAATTATTCCCCTTAAATATTTAGTTTCCTCAGTAAAGCAGATCTATTCCTGTGGAACTGAGATGTAAGACACATTCCGGGTGATTAAGCACTGACATCTCTACTTTTGACGAACGAGTCCACCGTGGTGAACTTTCTCTAGGAGCAGCTACTGCAGCCTTGTTGTTTGTTGTCCGGGTCACGCAGGGACAGTCCTCGCAGTAGCTCTGCCACATCCTCTCTGCTCAACAAGGACTCAGCACAGCAGAAAGTCTAGGCTGACAGCCTGCCCCATGTTGTTTGTCCAAGATGTGACCCAAATGAGGTCAGAGACTTGTTGAGGAAGCACCCTGATGCATCTGAACAACTAGACTGTCCGAGCAGCAACAAAAACAAACATGCAGCTGAGTGTTTACACACGTATCTGCATCTTTTCAGGGCTTCTCAACTGTCAGGGATTTTTATTGCTTACGCAGTGGAGAGGAGATCATCTCATGTGTACGTACACTACGGTACTTCTAAAACATCTCAGCCTGTGCTGTCCCTGTGTGTCACACCGTGCAGGTTTGCACCTATGACAGAATGGGACTGGGCTTCAGCAAGCGGCTGATGCAGAATGAAACCACAGGAACAGAGAAAGTTTGGGGGATGTCAACAACCGGAAGGTGAGAAGACTTGTTTAGCTGGCTGTCACTGTGAGACTTAGTACCATGTGTGATGTGTGATGTGTACATTCATGCTTCTGTAGTCAGCCTGAACATTGTGGAAATATCCTCAGATGATTGTCAGTTTTTTTTCTGTCACAGCTGGTCGGATGATTCTTTTTTCCTGTTCTGATTCGAATGAAATGTGTATCGTGTGAAGCGAGTACATCTACTGTGATGAGTTTTTATCACTGACATTTTTAAGCTGGAGAGGTTTCCGGGGCCCTGCAGTCCTAGAACAGGTAAAGTTTGAGTGAAGATGGATGGAGATTGTTGTGTGACACAGTTGTGGTTTAATTCCGCCTCGTATTTTTCAGTTGTGACCTCCAACCGCTGTGACAGTGTCAGTTTCAGGACACGGTGTCATACTGATACATGATGTGAAATGATTCACATACAAGGTGTTGGAGTAGACACTGAAAGTCACTTTCTTTTTGTCCATGGCCAACCGATCAGTATTATTTGGTGGCTTTCATTCCTCTTTAGCATGCTTTTCTTTGGCACATTAATGCATTTGTTTCTTGTAAGAATCCCTGAAGTTGCTGATTTGTATCTTGTGTCCTGAGATAAACAAAATAAATGTTTCTTCGTATCAGATCTCCAAACCAAAACACCAATGATAAGTAAACATTCATCATCCTTTTTCGCGGGTTGATCAAGAAATTTGGGGCTCGAATTGGACTGGAGCCTTTCTGTGTGCAGTTTGCATGTTCTTCCCGTGCCTGTATGTCAACAGTCTCCAAAACATGTTATGTGATCATTTTCAGAGCCTGCAGGTAATGTTTCTATCAGAATTATTAGACCAATTAAAATTGAATTGTAACAGAATAATTTTTTTCAAGTTTTGTTTTCACTTTGAGCAATTAGATAGTAAACATTATTGTTTTCTGTTGATTCAAAATGTGTGTGCAGTTTTTAGTTTGAATAAAAAATTGAACTGTGATTACATTTACAGTTTATCAGTCTAGATATGATAACATGATACACTCTAGATTCTTAGGAATAATCAAACTGGATGAGCTTTGGATTTCTTTTAATAGTATGAAGGAACATTTGAGCTAATAATACGCAGACTATATATTTGGAACCTGTTAATTTTTTTACATTTAAAAACAAATTAAAATGACTGTTAAATAGTTGGTTCATAAAGTGTCACGCAGCATTAATTTTCCCAACGCACTTTTCACAAGTCATTACTGATGTCTAAAACTAATGAGCAAGTAGAGCGGGGCTCTAGGTGCGCTAGAAACAAACTTCACATGACTTAATTATTAATTCTTCCAATTTAAGGTGCCAAACATACAATGAAATGTCACACATTTGACCAAGTGAGTCACAGATGGGTTGTACCTACACCGAGAGACAATTCAGAATGAATTAACCATCTCCAAAGTATTCTGAGAAAATGAAAGTCCCCTGGCCCACAATCAAACCTCTGTGTTTTGGCTGTAGGGTGTGAGTGCGAACCACTACACCACCGTAACTTTGCAAAAACACAACGTGGAGCGTTAATTTGAATAGCTGAGTGCAAGCAAACTTTGTCTTTGATCGAAGGAGAACAATCCAATATAGCAAAGGACTGTGAAAGTCTAAATTCTTGCTTGGCTTGCTGAAACTAAAGACAGATGAGTCCTGACTCCGTGTTTTTGTTTGTGCTATTGTAGCTACTCCTTCAGTCCATGTAAGTCTTCCAAAAAGGTCGACAAAAATTCAGGTTTGAGAATTAAACTTTTTTATTTTACCAGTATAATCAGTTTATATGGAGCAGTGAAAATGGCACTGGCACAGTGAAAAGTTTAAACGTAGTGGCATCGAGTCTATATATTGTCTATATTGGACACCCTGGTGTGTGCAGCGACACACCGCTGAGGGTTCAGGCTGCAGCCTTCCCATCTAAAACATTCTAACATGTTGGTTGAGCCTTAAATCTGCCTAAGGGATGAGCAGGTGTGGTGCACCGAGGGCCAGCAGCCTCGTTTACCTTGGCATCTGGCCTGGAATGCGATGGGCCGGCTGCTTGAGATGCAAGTGGTCAATTTTTCCAGAATTCAATATCTGAGGGAGTTTGATGCCCGGGTAACCTTAACCTTAACCCCGGCAGTCCTGTGAAATCTCCTCATTCCATTGTGACACCTCCACTTTGATTTATTAGCACAACAAACCCGGGACGGCAGATGGCTCTCAGAGAGTAGCCGCTGCGCCTCATGTAATGACGACGCTCTCCCCGATGACAGAAGTTTGCTGGTGATCAGTTTTCCTGCGGTGTTCCGCGGTGGAAAGGAGCCAGTCGTCCCCCTTCCTCTGCGCTGCCAGTGGCTTCAGACGAGCTGCTTATTTTAGTGCCACGTCTGGAAGGTGATTAAACAGAAAAGTAAAAATACCGCTGACCTTCCTTTTTCATTCACATGGTCAAATTCCTCATAGTTATTTTATGATAGAATTTGCCTTTGCCTTTTTTTGCGTCCTCTCCAGCGGGTTCTTAAGAAAGCTGTTAATGAGGACATCACAGATTAATGAGTGTAATGACGGCTCCTTGTATTCATCTCTCATGCCGTGAACCTAAGTGCCACCTCGATGAATAAATAAAGCCCCTGGCCCAGTTTGCGGCGTGTCCTGCTTTTGTGCACTTGGTGACTGGTTGTGTCTGTCTTTCAGGATGGTGGATGATCTTCAGCGACTCCTGCAGGCTGCAGAGATAGCCAGGCCCTTCATCCTGGTGGGCTCCGAGCTGGGCGCGCTCAACGGCAGGTTCTTCAGCCACATTCACGACGTGTAAGTGCTGCGCAATAAAAGTAAAACCGCCAGGATTTAATGTGAGCGTGTGTGTAACGCCTTCTGCGGCTCTGGAGGAGCTTTGCTTTGGCTAAAGCAGAAAGCTGGTGCTTGACGGACGCAGGTAAAGTTTTAAAGACGTGGACTTCAAGCAGGCGGAAATGATAAAAACCTCCATTTTCGAAAGATTTAATGACAGTGCAGCAGCAGTTAAAGTGTGTTTTTCCACTGTGATGTGAAGGAGGTTTGATCTGGTCTAAGCAGATTGAATTTAGTGCTTTGATGAGGTTTAAAACTGAGATATAGAGCAGGAGAGGAATTTTGAACTTTCTTGTTTTACTGGGTGCGGAAAGAGAATGGATTTTATTGTAAATGTATTTTACTTATATAGCACTTTTCCACTGCTTGTGCAGCCCCAAAGCACTTCACCCTGTTGATCACATTCACCCATTCACACACACAGAGGCAGCCATGTTGGTAGAAGGACAAATGGGGAATTGTTTTCTAGAAAAATCCATCGTTTTTCCTACTCTGCTCAACACCAGCTCTCATGAATAGATTTATGAGACAAGGATTTTATCATATTTATGTCAATAATACCCCAAAAAAAGGCTTTAGTAAGGCGCTATAAACAATTTGTGAAATTTCTGGTGCAAAGTTGCATTTTTGTGTTATGGCGCGTTGAATATTGTACAAAAAGTTCACAGTTAAAGGTTTACGTCTTCACAATAAATGAACTCTGACCTCTGACAATGTGATATATATTACGCTCAAATTTGAGTATTTTGTAATTATGTAATGCATTAAAATGGAGAAGAATCTAGAAATATTAGGTGCCTTCTGTCTTACATGGTCATTTGTAAAACTATGACTTGAAATTTTACATACATTGTTGAGCAGAATTTGTGCCAAATATGAAGCAAATCCAAGACGATCAGTGTTAAAAATGTTAAAATTAGTAATTTAATTCACTTTAAGTGACATTTTCCATATGAACAGTGAATTAAGGTCTGTGGTATTTAATTGGTTGAACATATAGACATGTACAAGAGCACCATTACTCATAATAGAAAGATGGCTTATTAGGCATTTTATGTCTCTGCTATATCAACATATAATATTTGATTTAAGACATTTTCTTTGTCAATATTTACACAAAATTCTTACTTGTAAATAAGACAGAGACCAATGCTGGTTGATGAGCCCTAAAGAATACAATCTTTTACTTTATTTCTTAAAATGCGCATTGCTATAAAACCCAAACCATTTTGATCTAAGTCAGAACTTTTCTCCTCTGGCTGAACATTGACGTAACCTCGCAACCAGGAGTGCTCTACTGCTGAGGTTGTTATTTCCATAGATATTGAAGACATAGTTAAAAACAGACAGCAGCTGTGCTTGCAGCAGCAGAACACATCCGCACGGTTTAATGCTACCTGCACCCATTATTTGCAACTGGGTGCCTCAGACTGTGCTTGTTTTCTTGTCAAGCCGCTGCCGTCAGCTGTGTAAACGGATTTCATGTCAGTCCCCATATAAAATTCCAACACCTTTATATTTCCACTCGGCCTGCGAAGCATGCGAATCTTTAAGAAACATCACTTTCATTCCTCTGACACGCCGGTTGTAGGAGAACCACATATCTTCATTTTAGGGCTAATTTTATTTTATTTTTTTTGCATTGTGACGAATATGTATTCATTTATTCTTCACATGGCTTTAATTTCAAATGTCACTTAAAAAATGGGATGCATTTATTTGTTTAACCTTTATTTAACCAGGTGTAGGTCCTATTGAGATTGAAGGATCTCTTGTTCGAGGGCTCCATGGCAAAGATGGCAGCAGCATCATGTTACAATTCCATGTAACAAACAAAAAACACATACATTATAAAAATAAAAAAAAAAACACACTATAAAATATACAGCAATAATTCCACAAAGAAAAGCCGAAACTCCTTAAATTGGCCAGGAAGAAAACGAAAAGTCACACACTCCAATAGAATCGGCCTCCACATCATTCTTCATGTGCTTAAAAGTCCTAATCGGAATCAGTTCTTGAAGCTGCAGTTCAGCCTGCAAGTTATTCCAGACTGTAGGAGAAGAGAACATAAAAGCCCAAGTTCAGTGTAAACCTTAGGGACGGTCAATAAAAGGATGTCATTTGAGCGCAGACAATAATTACTAGTTTTGAGTAAAATATGTCCACAAAAGCAGGAGCAGAGCAGGCCAAAGATGGGTTTATAAATACAACTGTACCAGAGTGTGAGTCTGCGTGGTTTAAGGAAGACCGCTGAACTCTGGCATCTACAGTAAGATACGATAGTGTGTTCGAGCTTTGCAGCCCGTGGCATTGAGCCACAATTCTCACATTTCTGCTACTGTTAAATTCAAACTGAGCTCATAGTCAACATAAAAAGGACAACTGTCACACATTCAACATCTGAAAGGCGTCTTTGTTCTGCTGTGAATTAGATATGAATTTGTGGGACTTTTTAGCAAATAATCCTTTGAGAAAAATCAAACCAACATCGTGTCATTTCTGTGGCACTTCCTGATAAGCCAGTTGGACCTCCTTTGGCCTTCAGAACTGCCTTAGTCCTTCGTGGCAGAGATTCAACAAGGTACTGGAAACATTCCTCCAAGAGTTTGGTCCATATTGACATCCATGCTTTCATGTTGTTGACGCCAAATTCTGACCCAACCATCCGAATGTCGCAGCGAAATCGAGACTCATCAGACCAGGCAACGTTTTTCCAGTCATCTATTGTCCAATTTTGGTGAGCCTGTGGGAATTGTAGCATCAGTTTCCTGTTCTTAGCTGACAGGAGTGGCACCCGGTGTGGTCTTCTGCTGCTGGAGCCCATCCTCCTCAAGGTTCGACGTGTTGTGTGTTCAGAGATGCTCTTCTGCATACCTCGGTTGTAACGAGTGGTTATTTGAGTTACTGTTGCCTTTCTATCAGCTGGAACCAGTCTGGCCATTCTCCTCTGACCTCTGGCATCAACAAGACATTTGTGCCCACAGAAACTGCCGCTCACTGGATATTTTCTCTTTTTCGGACCATTCTCTGTAAACCCTAGAGATGGTTGTGCGTGAAACTCCCAGTAGATCAGCAGTTTCTGAAATACTCAGAGCAGCCCGTCTGGCACCAACAACCATGCCACGTTCAAAGTCACTTAAATCACCTTTCTTCCCCATTCTGATGCTCGGTTTGAACTGCAGCAGGTAGTCTTGACCATGTCTACATGCCTCAATGCATTGAGTTGCTGCCATGTGATTGGCTGATTAGAAATTTGCATTAACGAGCAGTTGGACAGGTGTACCTAATAAAGTGGCCAGTGAGTGTATATATATAAAACGTGTATCATCCAGTTGACGTAACTAAATGTAATGTGCATGATGGATAAAATGTGGGCTACAATGCTACGCTGAGCTTCTTTTAGCTTTAACCTTCAGTCCCGAAGGTGACAAGGTAAGTATATAATCTTTATGGCCGACTAAACGAGTAAATCAACTGCCACTTCTTGCTGCTTGCAGGATGCTTTCCGCTCAATGCTACTCGTATAACACGTTTCAAACCCATTGAAAAGCTGTGAAGCCTCTATAAACCTACCGTGTTACCTTCTGCCTGTCACATATTCCTGAATGTAGTTTAAGGTATCGTTTCTGCTGCATTATTGTTTTGTTCTAAATATTTTATTTGTTTAGAACAATGTAACTTAGTAGCAAACAAGCGTTTCAGTATGTTGACACTCGTAATCCTCTAAACCCCTTTGAAAGTCACTTTGTGACTTTAGCCCGTCCCGGACAAGAGATGCTTGAAAATCAAAGCTCGATAATCAAAAATGTCACGTCCAGCTGCACTGGACATTTTTACTGTTCCTATAGGCGACTCCCAAACACCACATTCTGCTCTTCTTATACCTAATTCAAAAAACTCCCATTCAGCATAACTGGATTATCACTTGAACAAGGATTCAGAGGATTATTGTGTTGTTGTTTTTTTAACTTTAACTCTGTTTGTTCTTTGAGTCATAAACAAGCATAAACAACAGCTCGCCGGATGTGATGATGGATTGATGAATGTGTGCACAAAAACTACAACTTAATACTTATGTTCTTAAACAATTTCTTAAAAAAATAAAATAAATGCACTAGTGGTGTTCAGAACGGGGATTACTTCCAGCTGCAGATTAGCGTGTGCTATGCTACTGACATGGTAATAAATAAGCTACAGTGGTTTTAAAGAAATGAGAGAAATGGATGATATGACTTATCGTTCAGGCGTCCAACAGGTCTCAGGTGAAAGATAAAAATGACTCATGTTGGAATTGCTCCATAGCATATGGTTTCCTGGCCATTTCCATCGCCTCCCATAAGTCACCTATCTGGGAGACAACATCGTGATTAAGGGGACAAGTGGCACGTGCGAGGATGAGAGATTTAGTATTTAATCAGGCGTGATGCCGCTGCTGGGAGGGCAGAAAATTAAGTGGAGGTGAGAGGATGACACCTTTCCAAATGGAATTATTGCCTCTGGTTGTGGGGTACGAGTGTGGTCATCTGTCTATGGGGGGGACGTTGAGTGGACAAATCTACCGGAGGACCGACGAGATGACACCATCCATCCAGCACTCATTATGGTCCAGGCCGGGAGGGTAAACGGGACAGGAGCAGTCGATGAGTCTTACTGTGTGTGTGTGTTTGTGTGTGTGTGTCCTCAGGCATGTGTCAGACCTGGTGCTGATTGATCCCATCCCGGAGGACGTGTTTGAAGAGGACCAGTGGCGAGAGTACTGGTGAGTTTCACCGGACGCCTTCAGAGGCGTGGCGAGGACGGCACCGGGAGATAAAATGGAAGAGAAGGTGCAAGGAGCTGTGGATGAAAAGGAAAGAGGACAGGGGGGGGGGGACACGATGGAGGAGCTGAAACGACGGCGGGATGTGGAGAAGCGGATTGGGGGGGTGGGGGGTGAGAAAGATTGAGAAGAGAGGAGCGTGGAGGGGGAGCGAGGACCACGATAAGGAGCTCGGAAGGGCCAGAGAGGAGCAGATAAAAAAGCAGGAGGCTGGGAAGAGAAGAAGAAAACCTGGGAAAGTGCATCAGGAAAAAAAAAAGAAAAGAAAAGAGGATTAGGTTGAGAAGAAGGACGGCAGAGGAGCCGCACAAGTCAAAGCTTCCAAGCTCTTCCTTTATTGGCTCTTATGCTGGGAAGAGTTGCTTATCTTCACTGGGCGGGGCTCATCAGCATGATTAATTGGAGGCCGCAGAAACTCATTAGCCGATCGCAGTCTTTTAGCATGAAACAGACGAGGGGAGAGCGAGGGGTTGTGGCTGTGGTCGAGACTGACTGGCAGAGTGTAATAACACTGCTTTAATCCTCCAGGCGAGATATATGTCAAGTGGTAGTCATTGTCGCGGCATATATCTCATTAAGCATTAATTATCACACATGTGGGACGGGGGTGCTGTAAACGATAAGAGAGAGTCGCCGGCAGAAGTGTCGCTTACGCAACATCGACCATCTCTCTTGATTGTTTACAAGTGCAAGATGCCACGTGTCGTCATTAAAAGGTATTTCGCTGCCCGAGAGATAATAATTAATCGGTTGCATAATTTAGCC
Organism: Lipophrys pholis; assembly: GCF_963383615.2. Classification (NCBI taxonomy): domain Eukaryota; kingdom Metazoa; phylum Chordata; class Actinopteri; order Blenniiformes; family Blenniidae; genus Lipophrys; species Lipophrys pholis. The sequence goes on along the minus strand of NC_137639.1, from coordinate 11,075,753 downwards.
AAACGTGCTAAGCTTTTAGATGCCGCTGACAGTGATGTCTGCATAATGAACCCGTCTCTGGAGCCGCTTGCTGCTTTTGTCACTTAGTGTGCAAAACAGATTTTTCCCCTCCTCAAAACCCGGTGGATGCTTCTCTTGTAGTCGCTGTCGCTGTCATCTGCAGATATTTTCACTTGTAAACAAATGCTCACATTAGAGCTTGATAGAAGAATGAAAGGAAGACGGATGAAATTAATGTTTCTGTCGTTAACAAGGTTTCCTGACACAGTAACCAGTACACATGCATTTTCTCATTCTGATTTAAAAACAAACAAACAAAGTGTGGAAATTTTGCCTTTTTGACACTATTTGATACAACATAACCTGGATCACACAGGATTTGTCCATTCCACATTATCATATAAGATAAACACATGCCCAGAATCACATCTACGGGCTCTTTTACCGTCAATAATTGACCTTAAATGCCTGTTTCTGGACTATGGGAGAAAACCATAGCGCATAGAGAACATGCAAAGTTCTTGCTGAAAGGAACCAGGCCAGGACTTGAACTGGGGATAAGCTTGCTGTGTGGTCAGATAACTAAATAATCCACCATACAAACATGGCTTGATCCAGTTTACACATCAGGATTGACTTTTCAAAACATACAGTAGCCCAATACCTCCCTCATGATAATCATCTGCACAAATACATGTATGATCTAATTCATCATGGAGGGAAAGTGAAGAAATTACTTTTTAGTTAGTAATGAAAGCTTGCCATATTTTAATAAGTCATAATTGCATCTTTAAAGTTGACCTTTTGAGTATAAAAATGATATATTTTAGTCTGATGGAGAAAGTTTGATGATTCTTCTTTGATAATGTATGGAAAAACAAACTTAGTCGCCACATTAGTCTTAAGTTATATTCTGTTATTCATCCTATTTATGAATCCATCAAAAATAGATAACTAATATGTTTCCAGGTTAGGATCAAGGTTAGCACCTGTTCTTTCCATCCATACTTTTAACAACTCGGGGTGCAAACAGGCGGGGGCCGATCCCATCGGTGAAGGAAAGTTGCAGCCAGAACAGATCATGGGTAATGTATGGGCATCATACATTTGCAGTAAATGCATGTTTTTGGACTACGGAAGGACGCCACGTGTATGGAAACTGTCGATTTTAGGCTCGATGGGCCTCCTATCATATTTCTAAACATACCCCAGGCTGAGTATTCATGGTTCACAGTTGAGGAAAAAGTCCTTTTAAAATCTCACACTGACCTTTTTCATTTTTTTTGTCTGAAACAAACCTTCATCCTTCAGGCCTCGCTCCTCGACAATAGGCTGCATACAGTGTGTATTTCTGGGGCAGTTGACTGTATAAAGCAGTGGGGGTAAGAAGTGTGGGACGGCCCCCCTCCTGTGGTGCACCAGAGAGCTGAAAAGAAAATCTCCTGGTTGGGGGGAGTCTGAAGTCTGAGCTGCTTCATGGAAGAAACAAACTCAGTATTTCACACATTGGTCGGGTTTATGTTGAACGTTCACATTTAAATTTCTACGTGAGCCTGTGAAATCTGGCTTCTGTAGGTCAGTCTGAACGCTGCGGGATAATGTAAAGTTTGCAATTTAGGATTTCATTAAACAAAAGACTATAATGAGTGTAACCATCAACATTGTCTTAGTTTATTGCCCCTTGAGTTAAAGTGTGGGTGGAGTGGAAACCTGAGGGAAGAGTTACATCCTAAAGGGATCGGAAATAATTATTATAGCTCTCATTTGATGCGGTAAAGAGTTGAAAGTTATGTTTACGGTAAATAATACATGATAGATTAAGTGAGCAATGTTTCTAAAAATATACTGATAAACTTGCTTAGATGCATTTAGTAAAAAAAAAAAATTGCTTGATGGTAATTTCAAATTATTAACTCCAGAAATAGTTTATTATAAATCGTTTATTTATATTTGTCATATGTCAATAGGCCTTTCTGTGTGGAGTTTGCATGTTCTCCCCGTGTGTGCGTGGGTTTCCTCCGCGTACTCCGGTTTCCTTCCACAGTCCAAAAAACTTGCATGTGCGATTCATTTGTGACCCTGCATTGCCCCTAGGTGGGAATGTGTGTCTCTGTGTTTATTCTCCCCGTGAATGGGTTTTCTCTGGGCCTAAAACATGTTTTGAGGTTAATTTTCTGAAAAGTGAACATATCGTTGTGGTCTCTCACATCGTAACCTAATTTCCAGCCTTTTTTCTAATCTTCAATGATTCTAAATTGCATATCTGACGACACTAATTGCATATTGTTTTCTCTGATATATGTCCAACCACAAGCGTGCGTTACATTAATAGCTTCATAAGTGGAAAAGGTTTTTTTTTTTTCTTTCAAAGTATCAATTCCGTCTTCCTCCATATGAAAAGCCATGCTGCGCTACAAAGGTGTATGATACCCATATCATTTTATCTACAGACAATAATTAAAAGTTCATACCTGATATGAGAGAAAAAAAGACAAGGTAAAAAAAAAACAACATGATTATGGAGTTATGCCCAGGATAAGCATTTGTAGTTTGGTCCAGCAATATTAGCTCACAGCTTATATAAGCATGAGTCAAGCCAGATAAGAAATGGATCCCTGAAAATGGCCTAATTTGTACGTGACTCTAAGTGGAGCAGCACCATTTATCAGGGGTATGTGTCCAATTATCCTCTGATTAATAGGCATTCATTTCACTGAGTACATGACAGTGCAGCCACAATCCAATTACTCTGTGAAGAGGCAACGTTGAAATGAAATGAACCAAAGACTTACATTCAGTCGGTAAAAAAACTATTTTATCATCTGTGCCTGATTTCCACGGGGGAGTAAAAATAGAAGCAGGAATGGGATATACAGTATGACGATATGAGAGATGCTGAGCAGCTTCACTCACCGCAGCGTCCCGGTACCAGTGGCCATTCTTCAACACGCTTTTCTTCCTCGCTTTCAGTTCTGCCAGGTTGCATTTCGGTGTGTATTTCTCCTTCTCAGATACGGGTTTCTAAGCTGTTGGAGGTCTTACAGTATTTGGTACACAAGATAAGTAATGCAGGAGGGAGCAGGGCCGCACCTGAGCAGGATTGTGGGGAGACTGTATCAGCTTTGCACTGGGAATGGAGGATTTACACATCAAAGAGCGGCTCATTAACAGAGGCTCACTCCCAAAATTAGTTCTGTTGTATCCTGCAAAATGAATCGCCGGCATCTCCTGAGAATGGGCTGTGTTTGTCCGTGTCTATTTGTAGGCTTGTGCGAGCATGCACTCCTTGTAAAGGATGATTTTTATTCTTATTTGGGATTTTCCTCTGCTGGAGAAAGCGGTGCGTGTGTCTTATTTCCTTGCGAGCATAGAGAATGCTGCGTGATGAGAAATCGAGCAGCAGGCCTCACGTCGGAGATTTGGAGAACTCCCCAGCATACATCTGGATTCACTATCGCCAGCATCTTTCAGGCAGACAATTATACTCAGATGCAAGTCATCATTCTTCTTCACACACTTCAAAGACATTACGTGAAGAAATTCTCATTTTGGCAAGTGAGGTCATCTACCTAATCTACCTAATGAATGATAGTAATTGCTACAGCACATGACTTAAATTGTAATTTCTCTACGACGCCCCATCAACTTGACTGAAAGGTTTGTAGCAAATCCATTTGTTACATCCCACAAATGCATCTTCCTTCAATGTGGCACAAAATAACAGAAGCTGTAGAAATGATCTGATTAAATTTCTGTGCTGCGTTGTTTAGTGAGGACATTGTTTTCGCACGGCGGAGGCAGCATCATGGTATCCAGTTGAGCTGCAATAGCAACCTGTGCAAGCCATAGAAAAGAAAAAAGATGCAACATCTCAGAACTTCCTACAGGAAGTTAAAGGTTTTTTTTTTTCCAAATGAACAGTGAAAGTATTGTGGCTTCAGGACCATGATGCTTCAGTGGCCGGTACAAGTCCTGGCTCCCGGTCAAACACTATCTGTGAGCAAAACTGAAAAAAAAGAAGAAAAAAAGAAAAGCCAGTCTCAGTCCCAGCTGTTCTGCCAGAAGGAATCTGCCAAACTGCAACCACTGAAGGTCATTGAGGGCTGAACTGAAATGTCAAACAGAATAAAAGCAATGCAACTAAAGGCTAACTAAGAAAACGAAATCTTCAGACTTGCTAGAATGAGATTGAATAAATCATCATCTCTGTGATGAGGTGCATAACTTGTTGAGAAAGAAAGAGCAGGTGATAAATTGGTGCGAAGTCACATATGATCTGTCTCGACTCAGACGAAGACACGACAAGTTACAAAAACCCACCAGTTCATTTTTCTGTTTGCCGCTCTCCTCCTGGGATATCCCAGCCGCTTTAAAGTCAAGTGGTCAAACACAGACAGGAGGTGTTATTATTCATGAGGTATTGTTTTACCTTCTACTCTCTTCATACATTTCTTTTATCATTTTCCATAATTTAAAAGTTATTTAAAAACATGGCCTCCAGCAAGGCAGCTGAAATGAAAGTAAATGGCTTCATTGGCCTTGCGAAACAAAAGCAGCGTTGTCAGTAGCAGAATACGTTTGTATACATATGAATAAAACTTTAATATTGAGTGCATGTGATTGTTTTAATGCACACAAAAAAACTAAACAAGACAGACTCTACAAATATCCACAATACATTTGTGTAAGTGCAGTATTAGAGATGTTCCATTTAATGGATTTAAGCAGGAATTTCAAGTCTTTCTGCTGATGTGCAGTAAGATTCAGTCAGACATTACTCATATTTCCCTCGCCGACGCTTAAACAGGAAGTCGGGCTGAGAAAACTCTCATGTGGAGAAAGCAGAGTGTCATGAATCATCTTTTGATATAACTGGATTACATTTGACTGTATTTAATTTGCAGTTCATAACCACTCAAAAGATGTTGACGTCTCCACGTGTAACAGAAAAGACACGTCGTGTCTGTGAGGGATTATCTTGTGATGTTGTATGTTGACCAGGTACGATGATCTTCATGTAACTAACAGTAATGTACTGTAATGTAACTCAAAGAAAAAGCTGTTAACGTGATGGTGTCACATTAAATCACAACGTATTGAGTCAGTTTGGTTAGCAGTGCTGCTAACCAGTTTCCCATAGCAAACATTAGTTCTAAATACCATCAGACGTTTCATTATATATCAACAGAAGAATTGGGCTCATGCTTATTTTATCTTGTGCTTAAACTACAGGATTTAACTGCACATTTATATTTACAAATGTGTCTCTTGTCTTCCTGCTGCCGAGGGTGTGAGTGTCGGTGTGTATGTGAGTGTGTGTGTGTGGAGTATAAAACTAATTTACCCCATGGGGAATTTATTTGCTCAGAGAGCAGACACAGTGGGGAATGCTCTCGTCTAATGGGATGGTCCTTACAATTTAATGAATGCTGATTGATTGGCATACTCTCCGTTTTAATGTACCATTACTGTGTTTAGTGCAACTCGGTCCTCAGAGGAGCGCCACTTGAAAGCCTCTGCATGCCTTCCCTCTGTATCTCACTTCTTTTGAATGGTAGTCATCATCACACCGCTGATTGTTTGGAAGGTGGGAGTTTAAAGCCGACACATGAAGCCTGTAGTTAACGTCTCTTTCTTCAGCAATGTGGCTGAGATAATCAAGCTTGATTGTTCGGACTATAGTGCTCTACAGAGCCTGTGTACTTTAAGTTCATCTTCTCCTTGTGTGTGTGTGTGTGTGTGTGTGTGTGTGTGTGTGTGTGGGGATGTGCAATGCCCTTAAGTATCCGCTGTGTTTGGAGAGGAGGCTGTAACGGCTTCGTCTGCAGGCCCGGACAGCAGCCTGATTGAGTTATGAGTCCCAAAGTGAGGATGACACTTCCAGCCTCATTCATCATCCCACCTGTCATTAATATGCTCTGCAGGGCCTGTGCACACAACGTTAGGATCACATAAACGTTTATGCAGGCACATATTGGCTATATGCATATTCCCCACACACAGCCCGCCGCGGCGTGCAGCGGATAGACATGTTCTGCGGCTCACCTGGAGCCTGCTCTGGATGACAGGCGGCGTATGACTGTCACTTTGACTGACGACCGTTCAGGGTTTCACAACTGCTGCAGTTGGTTTGATTTATAAGCCAGACAAGGTTTTAAAATGAGGGACAAGAGGAGTGTTTCCTCCCTTTCACACTGCACCTTTTTCTAGTTGAGAGATTTACAGGCTTAATAGAATCATTTTTTTTGCCTCTTCACTAAACCTTCCCTTATTGAGACATTAGGATGTTTTAATTTAACTCTCTTTCCTACCGTACTTCATTTAATACCTTAAGTGGCATTATGTAATCTCTAAGCTCTCCTCGGCCCCTCATTGGTAAACAGTTGCAGTCAGTGATGACATATCCACGCTCGCCCTCGGAGCCTGCGTTCAATAACCCACTGGAGCACAGCCCTGCTTTAAACCCCTCCAGGGATCCTCGCCCGAGATTGGCAGCAGTCGCCCGTCCGTGGGCTGATGAATGGATGGATGAAGAGTAGAGGGTGGGAGATGGAGGAGAGAAGAAGGAACAGATAAAGGAAAAGTTTTGGCAGGCGAAAGTAGCACAATGCAATGAGAGGCTATTGACTGGCTTTAACTCAAACTCTTTAACTTGAATGTCGGAAAAAGTATGCGATGGATTGCTGCCAAGAAGAGGTTGTTTGAGTTGATCAATTTACGAGTATTTTACTTAGAAATGAGTTCTGCTTTGCAGTTAATTCCACATGCGTAGTGTGTTTTCTCTGACATTCATTACACATTCAGATTGTGGTTTATTAATGACTCCCAGTGTGTTGGGCCTCCTCCCTCAGTCCTCGCCTGACTCAGCTGCCCTCCGAGCCACCCCCCCCCCCATCCCCCACCCGGAGACTCCCGGACGAGTCAGGAATGCCAATTAATTGTAATTAGAACCACTGTAAGCGTAACTATTGCTGTTGCGCTCCACTAATGAAGCAGGGCTGCAGCGGCCCCTCTGTATTTACCCCAGTGTAATCTATAATATTGATGGAGGGAGGGAGGCCAGGAGGCAGGAGGGGTGTCACACTGCGGTGCAAGACTGACACCGTGTGGAGGAGCATAGCACTGCAGCCACAAGTTCTAGCTGTTCCTTTATTTGGGGTGCAGGAGTTAAAGCTTTCATGAAGGACTTGGAAAAGCATGCTTTTATTTGCAGGATTAGTTGAATGCCTACAATGTTAATATTGAGTGCATGCGATTGCTTTGATAAAATCCTTAAATGTGCATTCCCATCATCTTGCTCTTGAAAAACAAAAATTCCATTGAGAAACAAACAGCATATTTTTGCATTTTACCTTTTAAATGCAGTATTTATGATAGCTGGACAAATTCTGCAGCATTTACCTCACACTGAAGTAAAATGTTTTAAGTGTTTTCAGCTGGTGTACAGTATATATGCACATATTTCACACACTGAAGCTCAAACAGTAAATCTGGGTGAGAAAACATGCAAATTTTCGTGTGTCATCTTTTAATATATAATGGAACACATTTTACAATATATTAATTTGCAGTCTCCACCAGATTCTAATTCATGTTTCTGCCCTGACTTCACTGTGAAACAGCTTGAATGTGAGGACAATCCTGATCATTTAGGAGCATACAATAAATTTGGATTATGTGCCTGTATCCATCCATCCATCCATCCATCCATCCATCCATCCATCCATCCAACTATGGGCGAGGGCAGGATACCAAGCAGCTCGGACTGAAACATTTCCAATGCTGTGTAGCTCATTGTTCTTCTGGTCCTGAGTGAAACATGCCCCACATGTTTTAGGTGTTTTTCTGCTCCATCGCACATGTTTTGGACTCTGGCTTTGAGTCAGGTGCAGGTCAGGAGGCCCCACAACATTGTTTAACCAGTTCAGCTTGTTAGACACCGAGTGGGACGCACTCCAATGAATAACAAATCCTTTGCCTAGGAAACCCAATAGATGACTTCCACTAGTAAAAAAAATAGTTTGATTTGCTAATTTTCAAGCGTTGAAAATGAAAAAACAACATTAGGATCATTTACTATAAGAGAGTCATTCAACTAAGTTTACCTGAAGCAGGGATTTTGTGAAGGGGAACTTTACAAGAAGCCTTTTTCTGCAGCAAAGTCTTCTGATGAAACACAAATGTTCTTGGTCTTCTACAAGATGATATTTGCATGTGATGAAGTGGCATCATAGTGTAACCATATCTCACATTAGCTCTAACACAGGTAACATTAATGTGGAATCAGCATCATCTTAACAGGAAGTTAAACCAGCTGCACAGTTGCCGTGTGTCACATTGAGAAGATGGACTCGGGGACTTTCTGAATGGAGTTTGCATCGCGTTTAGAAAGCAGTATGTATCTAAGATGCAGCTAAACAAGAGAAGTATTGAATTTTAACCTGTTAAATTTCTATTTTCTTACCATCACATTATTAACGAGCACTTTAAACAACATAAACCTCTGTGCAGCGAATAGAGACGACCAAGTCATTTCATGTATTTGGGTCATTTTCTGTTACATATTGATAAAGTGTGTAACCTTTTATCTTCAATATTTAGCCAAGCCCTTAAAGACTGAGGTTCTCCTAGAGTCTTATAGCCACAGTTAAAAGCCACATCATCTATCCGTCCACGTTCTGATGGACTCCATTTTTTTCCAATACAGCTCTTAGAGAAAACCTCTTTTTTTTTTCTTTTTTTTTTAAAGAAATGTTCCTTCGGCGTAATAGTTAGCTGAGCCTCGTGTAATAGTCCGTGTTTAAATGTTCTCTGCTCATTGTAATAGTTGGCAGGAGCTCGTGTAATAGTTGGTGTTGTGTGTGTGTGAGCAGGCTCTCAGGTAACAGAGGCCCTGCATATGAAATGACATGGTAATGAGGAGGTAGGGGAGGCGGAGGGGAGCCTTATCACTACAGGGCCAAATTCCGACAGTGAATTGCGCAGTTGTAACAAAAGTAACAGAGCGTCCATTCAGCCTGCACTAATCCAGATGGGAAAGTCAAACAGCAGAAAGTCCACGGCACAAACTCATTTCATCACTTTATTAATTTAGATATTGCCTCCTCGCTCCTGTGGGGAGAAAAAAAAAAAAAAAAAAAAAGAGCCCCTCTGAAATGACCAACATCGGTGAGGCGTTTTACTCTACATGGTTCCCCCACTTCGTCTCCTCCCGTTATCTGCTTAATTCATCCCACCAATCTTGGCTGTCTTTACCCACTAAATTTCCCTTTGACACGCATGCCTTGCTTCGCATAATCCTCACTCGGGGGCAGAATTAAAAATGGAAAAAAAGAGGAGGGAATAGGACAGGTGGCTGGAGAATCCTTGAAATAATGTTCAATGCCAGACCCAGGAATGATTTGACCAGATTCAAACTGGGGGGCTGATAGGAGGAGAGTACCCCCCCCCCCCCCACCCCTTTTTAGTTTTAGAACCAAGGGGTAAGGAAGAGGTTGACAGGTGGAAAATGTGCAGAGGCTGAGAAGTCCCTTAAGAGTCGGGTCGAAGAGTCGCTTCTAAATTGTGGTGCCAGAATGACTGCAGGGGAAAAACTGTGGCAAGGAAGATGAAAATGTCAAAATGTCACTCTCCGGAGGTCTGATTTGAAAAGTTTTCTCTCTCCACTGAAGACTGAAAATTAGAAGCGCCGACGTGTTTCTCTTCCCTCTTTGCTTGTATCCATTTTTGACCCAAAGGGACTGTGAATATGACAGATATGCTATCTTCACGTAGCCGTTTGTGGCAGGTGAAAAAAAAAAACCACCCCGTTCTGTGCCGTTTCTTTCAGCTTTATCTGACCAATCGGCACCGACACGCTTCGCTGGAGAAAAAGCTTGACGTGACAAGCTGCAGTTGTTTGCGTAGCGGCATGTCATATTGAAAATCAGTTTCTAAATGGGTTACTTTACACACGGAAAGTGCACGTGTATGATGGTGCTGTGATATGACGAGTGTAATGGAGGTGAAGCGCCACTGCAGCTTCCTCTCGCCGGCACATCACACTTCCCCTGACACCACTGACTGCTCCATGTTTTAGAGAAATGAGTCAAACGGACCATTTTAGGATTTCTCTGCAGTCATGTATCGAGAAGAGGGAAGTCTGATTCAGCTGATTCAGACGTTTTAACCCTTTGTGGAGGAGTCGTCGTATTTGGTAACTCTCTCGTTTCTGCTTTGGAGTGCATGAAGCCACCTTAGGAATTGTAAAGAATGTGACACCATATTTACTTTTTGCACCCACAAAGCACTGGGGGCTTTGTTGTAAATAACACATCACGTAGTACTACAGGGGCATCCTCTAACCACGGAGCAGAGAAGTCTCTGGTTTGAGTCCACTCTGGGGCCTTTCTCATTGCGGGTTCCTCTACGTAGTTCAGTCCCCCCCCCCCCTCCCTGCAGTCCAAAAACATGTATGTGAGGTTAAATAGTGAATGCTGTTTTTGATTGTGTATCTCTGTGTGTTTGCCCAGGGATGTACTGGAGACCTGTCCAGGGTGGATCCTGCCTGAGTTAGTTAAAGCGAATAGATTGTAAACAACATTTGTAAATGTAAACAACATTTTTTTTTTTTTTATCGCCTTTAGAAATCAGTTGAGAAATATATCTCAATAAGACAGATTTTTAAGCTTTGAATGATAAAATAAGTTCCGTTTTGGTCCATTTTTCCCTTTTCCAACACATTTTCTCATTAGTAGATGCCAAATAAGGAAGCTGGGACTACTTTTGTGACCCTCAAAATACCCTTCAGAAACACTCTACTGCTGAAATTTTCCACTTTCAAGTGTTTTAATGAGTGCTCTTTAAATGGTCACGACTGGATTTTCAGAAATGTTCTAACATTAGTAATCGCGGTCAGGACTAATGAGAAAGGCTCCTGGTCGTTTAGCTCTGGATTATAGTTATTATTCTGGAATAAAATGACACCACAACAGTTTTTTTATGCATCATTAGCTCATTTTTTTAAAGTTTTAAATGAAATAAACGCATACGGTACATCTAAAAGTCCAAATATGTGTGAAATAAGTCTTTTTCCCCCATCTGTGTTGTGAGTTTCCATCAATGCTACAAATATTGTTAGGTAGTGATAAGACACTGGTATCCGTTGTGATAACCTTGAGTAGCTGTGGTAATTACAACAAATGAAGAATAAATACAGAGAAAATAAACATGTCAGGGATCAGTTGTGGAGTGTACAAGTATGTAAGCCTGAAAACAAACAAACAGCCAAGCAACGTTTTTCCTGAAGAGTTCCTTTTAATGTCCACAGAAAGTAAAGAAATGTGATATGTTTACATACTACGTCGATGTTCATATAATCTTGCTTAGATTCTTAGTTGTCAGTCATTTGAAGTTTTCACTGAATAATTATTGTTACCGGGATTAAAAAAGGTTGATGCAGTTGTGAAGTCATGCTAGAATCTGTAATCTGCTTCAGTGATAACGTGATTTCTTTTCATTTTAATCAGTGGAGGATTAAACAATTATTCATTTCTCTCACGTTCTCTAACATACTGGTTTTCAGTATGTTAGAAGTGTGATTGAGAACAATTACAGTGGTGAAGTAATTATTATTATTTTGCAAAAATCTAGTGGCAATCCTAACATAGTAAAATGCCACTGATAATGTTTATTTATACAGATATTTTAACAGAAAACGTCTTATCGACACAGAACCAACTGAATAAATTCAGTAATAAATAAGTTATGGATGAAAAAAATTAATGAAAATCATGACTGATTTTATGAACAGAATTTTAAGAAGCAAATATTAGAAATGAACTCAATCTAACCGAGCCGTTTGGCTGCCTAAATGTAATCAAACAGCAACTGTGTGACCATATTACTGATAATTCCATTATTGTGTCATCGTCTGCACAGGATTCAGACATGGATTATTTTACCTTCAAGGGTCTGTTGTCAATCTTAAAGTAAACAAGATAACAACAAACAAAAACTGGACCGGCATTGTCAACTTGTGGATTTAAAGCAATTTCTTTCTTTTTTTTGTTAATACAGATTTGATGAAAGTATCGGTTTCCTCACGGCCTAAACATGAAATCCATTGGTGAGATAGCCGGTCGTACGAATGAACCCGACGGCGCTTCACGGTTGTTTTGCCAGATATCGAAAGAGATATTCGCACGGCGCCGAAAGTGTGACGGAGATCAGGCTAAAACAGGAACCAGTGTCTCCCGGGACATGTGGGACAGATCTACAGTGTGCGCGCTGCATGTAGGGGCAGGCTGCGCCGCACGGCGATGGCGGCAGCAGGCGCGCGGCACTATTGATTGGGCTCCACAGGCTGAGACCAGCCAATTCAGAGCACCAGTGAGCCGAGACCGATTGGGCCTCCTGAGTTACAAAATCCCACAGCTCTTCTTCTCTCGCCTGGCAAAAAAAAAAAAAAGAGTATTTCTCATTCCCCAGGCAAATGTTTTTCGAAGAGAAACTTTGAGATTTTTGGGGGCTGGAAGGAGACTTGAGGAAGGCAAATATCATGCAGGCCTTTGCTGGAGTCGTCCTGTGTGTGTGTGTGTGTGTGTGTGTGTGTGTGTGTGTGTGTGTGTGTGTGTGTGTGTGTGTGTGTGTGTGTGTGTGTGTGTGTGTGTGTGTGTGTGTGTGTGTGTGTGTGTGTGTGTGTGTGTGTGTGTGTGCGTGCGTGCGTGCGTGCGTGCGTGCGTGTGTGTGCGTCGCTGGAGAGGAGTTCAACTCCAGCGCAGGTTCATACTGACCTGGCGTGTGGATTCTGGGCGGTTGTGGTGTTCATGGTGACGTGTTACTAACACCAGTTGGGAAGAGATTGTGTGAAAAGTTGCTCTCTCATCCTTTTTTGGTGCTTTTGAGCTCATTGTTTTCGGTGCTCCAGACTCCTCTCCAGCGGTGACGTTTCATAATGGAAGTGTGATTACACACTATTTTCCAGACCAGAAATTGGTTTTTTTAACGTTGCGGTTCAATGAGCGGCCTGAAAAGAAGCTACATCTTCGGAGTGGACATTGAAATGAGATACCCATTGTCGCTGTTGTCGCGCAACTTTTAGAAAAACTTGGCTGCTGCATGCGTGAATACACGCGTTTGTGATTTCAGGTATGGAAAGCTGCTTCCGTCGCTGCAGGCCAGACAGTTTTCCGCCGCCACGGGTCTGAGCCGCATGCTCATCATCCTCGGGGTGATTCAACCCACGATAAGAGGCCAAAACGTCTCGGAGGAGCTCGTCCAACGTCAGGTATGTACGTGTCTATTGTGTACCTGTTGTATGCCTGCTTCTAAGCAAGGTTAAAAAAAAGGAAAAAGGTACAGATCTTTTTTTAATGTTACAGTTTCTATGGTTTGTAACACCATCCTTGTCATTTTATACATTTCTGTTTTTTCTATTCTCCAAGGTCTTTAAATTCTTTTAATACTTAAGATTGATGATCCCGTTACCTTTCTAAAAGACGCTTTATTTCTTTTTCTCTTTCATTATTTCCTTTTTTTTCTTGTTTGATCTAATTGTGGCCTTTTCATGTGCTTCTGCAGCAATTTGAATTGTAGAATTCTGCATGAAATATAGTGTGATTGCCACTCCGATGAGTTCAGAGACGAATATAACTCGTCATTAAGCTGAATTAGTACTATAATATTGAGTTTATTAACTATATATGGGCGCTTCTGTAACCAAAGGCGTTGCACCTTCATATGTGAAGCTCCTTTTAGCACAAAAGGCAACAGAAAGCGATTCACATCAACAAACATGAGCCACCGCAAAATACTGAAGAATCACTAGAAATGAGAATGACAACATTGAAAGATGAAAGCGGGACTAAATAAGAAGAATAAAATAGAATTCATTAAAAGTGAATGGCCTTCTGTGTGAGGCGGTGGCGTGCGACAGTAAGGAAGACAATGCAGCGGGATCAGAGGTCTAAACCAGACAAACAACTACGATTCACCACTTTGTCCCTGCGCTCAGCTTCCTCCGGCTAATTTAGACTTATTGAGGGGAAACGGTGACATGTACCAGACGTGCTGTAATGACATTCCTCTCGTCGTGCCCGTGCAGCCACAGGATGGTGCTAGTGCGAGAATAATGGCGCCTGCTCCTCAGCAGAGATACGAGCTGCCGATGATTGCAGGAGCGTTTGTCTCTGTACCGTCAGAGACGGTGAATTTGTTACCACGACGTGACACCGCGTGTCATTTTTAAACAAATGAAAATTGAGCCCCAGTTTTTTTTTCCTTCTTCTTCTTCTTCCCCTCTGAGCTTGACACAACGCCACAGACACCCTGTATCTGGTGACGCCTGTTATATTACAAAAACTCGGCCTTTTGACAGGTCATCTGGTTTGTGAGGGAAAAGCTGTTAATATAAAACTACAAGCTTTTTGCTGTGTGTTGCAGATGAGGTTTTTTTCTTTCTTTCCCCCTTTCGCTCTCATCCAAACTGGGATCTGCTGTGAATCACACGTGCAGCCGTGACACTGGTGCCTGTCATGAAGTCCTGTAGTCATTTCTTTTTCTTTTTCTTTTTTTTTTTTTGACTTTCCCTCTTGGAAACATCCCAGGCAGAGGAGTGGTAATGGATTCTGATGATGAACAACAACCAATATCTTGGAGAACATGAAGGAATGCTCCCTATGCACTGACACCTTATTTTACCGGAGAAACAAATGGCTTCACACTCACGTTTGGTCCATTAAGAACTGCGACTGTACGAATATTGCACAGGGGCTAATTTTTTTTTTTGGTGTGTGTGTTTAAACAAACGAGTTACTCTCTCATGGCCCAATGTGAACGCTCAGTGACATTTCTCCAACATTCAATCAGCATTACCGTTCTTGTCCCCCCCCCCCATGCTCTTTCCGCCCGCAGCTGTCTGTATGATGCCATGACGTCTCGGCTCGTGGATGAATGCGAGCAGTTCGTTAAGGCGCCTTGTTCTCTGCTGCCAGCCACCCACGATTTGATGGCAGCAGTGATGAGGGACCTATTTCAGCTTTTCAAGTATTACAGTTGTTGCCAAGGAGATAAGGACATCATTGTGCTTGAATTCTCCAAGGAGAGAAAAAGGTTTTGCAGACGGGCTAGTGAAGGTTATAACACACACACACACACACACACACACACACACACACACACACACACACACACACACACACACACACACACACACACACACACACACACACACACACACACACACACACACACACACACACACACACACACACACACACACACACACACACACACACACACACACACACACACACACACACACACACACACACACACACACAGAGAACTCAATAGAGCATGCAGTCCATTTCTCAAGGGCATGTTCTGTAACCACTGCTTAATTGAACTGGAGCAGAATTGTTTGCTGCAGTGTTAACGGCACCAAAAGCTATCTGGTCTCCATCACACGTGGGTGATGGAGACGGTTAAAGGCGAATTCCACGCGATTTGAGAGTTCGCATCTACTTTGCAGCGCGGTGAACTTCTCCCCCCCCCCCCCCCCCAGTTCTGCAGCAGAGAACCAGAGAGAGCACAGAGAGAGATTTCAGATGTGATGTCGGGGTCTCGGCTCCCCTGAGCGAGCTGGACGCCTCCCTCGCTGCATCCAAATGACTTTGCTGTAGACCTGAATGTTTTAGCTCTCCCTGCTTTCAGCGTATATCTGAATCTAATGATGATGTCATCGTCAAGCTTGTGGGGGAAAAAAAAAAAGCCCAATAACGAGCCCTTCATTACAGTCTGGTGTGTGGCAACTGGTAGAAACCTAAACCACGCAGGACGCCGGGGCCGAGTTTGATATGAAAATCACACTGACCTGCAAGGAACCACGTGCGAAAAGCTGAAATCCAGTCACATCCAAACTTTCCAAACACTCATTAATCATTAAATCTCCTTTGTGTGTCCGCTGAGCCTTTAATCTGGGGGATTCTTTTGGTCAATCTTGTGTAAAAAACAAAACACAACAACAAAACCCCGAAACTGTCAGGACTGTGTGGCGATGTTGCTTCGGAGCCACGCCGTGTCAAACGGGAAGAACGACAAGCTGTGACTGTGCAGTTCGTTAATTCGGGGTTTACACATTGTATTAGGATGAGCCCCTCCACAGAAGGTTCAGTTGGTGGAGGGAGTCATCCTGAAATCCCAAGTTTGGTCGTTCAATCCCCATCTCGCCCCGGCCATGTGTCCAACGCCAAGTCGCTCACAGTGGTGGGAAAGCACATTGGACACAGCAGGTTCTGTCTGTGTGTGTGTGTGTGTGTGTGTGTGTGTGTGTGTGTGTGTGTGTGTGTGTGTGTGTGTGTGTGTGTGTGTCAGTGAGTAATTGTGATGAATTATGTAAAGTGTGTCACCATTTAAAAAAACTTGAATCCAATCGATTATTCTTGTCTATAGCACACAGCAGCAGTGATGTTTCAGAATCATCCTACTGCCCCTCTTTGTTTTCATTCTACATTTTGGAATGTAAAACTGATGTCTTTTATATCATCTTGATCTAATTCTTCTCGTTTGTCCCCTTATCCTGGACCCCCACATTGATTTCCCTGACCCCCAGCGGAGGCACATACTCCACATTTAAAAAAAAAAAAACCCCAAACAAATGTGTTTATTAACATTTAGAAGGACTTTTTCACGTCTCTGAGCTGTTCAAATCGGGCCGTAATGGAAACAGGTTTTTTTTTATAAAATATTTGTAAACATTATTTTGCTTTGTGAGCAATACTGTCCAATATTTTGTCATTTCTATATATTCTCGTCATGCAGTCGGGTCTGATTACTCCTATTTTAAGGCTGTAGTGCAACAACAACAACAAGCGCACATATATAGCCAGATTGATAAAGAAGGAGCTGCAGCAGTGAGAGCTATGACAGATTGTATGGCCCCCACAGAGCCCTGATCTCAACATCAAGGAGGCATTCTGGGATTACATGAAGAGACAGGAGACACTGAAGACAGCTGAAGTTCTCCAAGATAGTTGGAACAAGCGTTACAAAAGCAAAGTGTGGACATGAAATGCATTTTTCCTGACGATCACCCATCACTGAAAAACTGTTTAGGTTTAAAAGATGTCCACTGTGGTTTTTAGAGGCTCGTGGAGTTTAGTGTTGAAGTAAATGACACTATGAAGCTTCTGATATTAAGAGGAACAACTGAAAAATAAACACGTGTTCAAAAAAAATTCAAAGATCAGTTGGGTTGCGATGTTATGATTTATTTTTTTTAAAGTGATGATGTATAAAAACACAATGTGACGGCCGGATGAAGTCAGAATCCATCGAGCTCAAACAAGCCCAACCTGAGAATCTATCGTCTTCCTGCGATTAAATGTTTGTCCACCTTGGTGTTGACCACTTTCACACCAGTGCTTTGTGTCACGAGTCCAAGTGAATCATCTCTTTTCGACACACGCAGGCGGTTTCCTTGTTTGCGAAGGTCACGGAGGCATTGCTTGGTGCGCTCATGTTTCAGTGGAGTTGCTCTTTGTGTGCTTCTCGCAGAAGTACCTGCTCAGTAACCCGGCGCATCAGAGCAGCGCTGTGGACGAGCACTACTTTCTGAATGAAAGTGCAGCTCAAGTGAGGTAGGAGAAACACACCGAGCCATCACTTTCGTGTGACGTCTGGAGTAAACAAAAGTAAATACACTGCACAATGTTGACGTTGTTCTTTAACAGGGACATCACTAAGTTCAAGCCCCTCTCCGGCCGGACGTCAGTCAGCGTGATCACTGGGGAGTCGTTCGACGAGGAAATGCCCGAAGACCTGAACCAAGTGAGCGTGTTTCCTGTATCCGCACGACGTCATGCGCCGCCGAACAATGCTCTAGTAACTTGGTAAATATCACTCTCTCCCCTCCCTTACCCCACTCCTGCACCAGATGGTAGCCAAGCTTCAAAAGAGGTTTCTGAAGGAATCCTACCCATCAGCCAATCACATTCACATAAAAGGAGCAGACCGGCGAATGATCTACAAGAAGCCATCTGCCATCAGCCAGCACCTGAGGAAGCTCGTCAACCAGCGACAAGCCAAACAGCAGAGCGAGTGACCCGTGGCCAAAACGGAGCTGCACCCCAGACACGGACAGAGGGAGAGTTTAATGCGTTTTAAACATTCAATAAAAAAAAATAAAAAATTGAAGTTATCTTCCTTTTTTTTTTAACCTTTTTTCTGCAGCCATTGGTACAGATTGTCTCCGCACCTGTGAAGGTTCATCAAGAAGTCAATTCCTGAAAATATTTTTGCACAGTTCTGCTTCATTGGAAGCTATTTAAATGAAGATAACTGGAGGGGATTCGGTGTGATGAAATATTTTCTGTCTTAGATTCATCTTATCTTTCAAGTTGTTATTTCAGGCTCCTCACCTGATTGGGCAGTGCTGAAAAATTAATACATTATTCCTTATCAATGCAAAGACCACACACACACACACACACACACTCACACACGCACACACACACACTCAACTCTTTTCATTTTACTCCTCTCTGCATGTTCTTCCATGTTAAAGCCTGAAGGAAAACTGCTTTCACTTCTTACTCTTGCTTCATTTTTCACTCAAATGTAACCGAGTTACCACTTTTTTTTATATACACAACACACACACACACACACACACACACACACACACACACACACACACACACACACACACACACACACACACACACACACACACACACACACACACACACACACACACACACACACACACACACACACACACACAGGCCACTTTATCAGGTAGACTTTCTTATTATCGGGTTGGACTCTCTTTGGCCTTCAGTACTGTCACCATTCTCAGAGAAGTATCGGATTGGTCACCAGCAATGCGGAGGTCCTATTGAGAATCGTGATCCAGTAAAAGGAAAGAAAATCTTATAGCCTGTGAGCATCAGCAGTGTGTTAGAAGAAGAGTGGCAGCTGCCTGTGGTGGGATCTACAGAATATTGCCAGGTTTCATAGTAGTATAGTGGTTTGCACTTTTGGGTTTAAAGTGAGAAATGTCAGTTTGAATCGTCTCATGTGCCGCGTGGGTTAAAGTAACTGGTTATTCTGAATAAATGTGAATGTGTAACTGTCTGTATTTTCCCCATTGTCATCTGGGATCGGCTCCGGCCCTCCACGGACCAATATTAGACAAGACTCTTAATAATTATTAGGTATATGTTGCAAACAGAATAAAAGCTTCTTCAGAGTTGCATCTGTTTTTAACAACAGTGCATCTTCAGTGGTGATGTGAAAGAAAGACCAAAGAGCACTGGTTTATCCTGAGGATTTAAGTTTAATTATGACACCACATCAAAATAAAAATTTCCAACAGATCAGGAATTTAATTCCATCCATATACATGCATAGCAACAACGTTTTAAGAAACATTTTCTCCCATAATCAGGACATTGGAATGATCATTTTACATCAGTATCCCCACTGACCTCCCACCCACCTTGTTTGTCAGCAATAAACTTAATTCTTGTACAGCTTCTTTTTTTTTTTCCCAATGGGGTTACAAATAATTATATGCACAGTCCCCATTTCATAATACTGCTTTCAGTAATGTTCCCTCATTTACAAAGTATTGCATTGAGAGCAAATTTCAAAAAGGGAGACCAAAGTGTATCATCAAACAGAAATACGAGTACTATACAAGAATGCTGCCATCCTCATGAAAACATCCACATCTGAGTTGAAGAAAAGAGACAGGGACAAACAGCCACATATGTATGCAAAGCCATGTGTATATGCCAAAATGTGAGCTGCAGGGTGGTGCCCGTGATCACCCCCAAATGGTGATATTTTATTTTTTTTTCTTTCTTCTTTTTAAGGCTCACAAGTCATTAGTAGCAATCTGCAGGTGACATTTTGTGCATATACAGAAACTGGTACAGCAAATAAGAATACACAAGTGCCTCAGTAGCTATTTTTGTGTCTAAAATGCATCTCATTTTTGTATTGTCTATTGTTTCATTGAGCCTACATTACAGTGTAAACAATATGTGTGCTACACAAGAATGACTATACAATAACATTACAAACAACTCTGATATAAATTTCATTTGGAATTTAAATTAAGATCACTACTCCTATTAATACTGATTGTAAAATAAATTAATGTGAAAGTGGCACCAATATTATTCTTGTTTCCTTTTTCTTTTCTTTTTTCTTTTTTCTTTTTTTTAACCAATGGTTTTGCATCTTTAAGTCTTAAAACGATGAAAGAAGAAGCTTCTCTTGATTGTCCACAAGCAGCGTTTAGCACTGCATGATGCACTATTCCAGACACAACAGTGTACCAAAACAAAGGAGGAAAAAGGAGAAAAAGTCTTTTTGGGGGAGGAGGGGTGGGGAGGACTGGGAAAGAGAAGGAGAGGGTGTCTTATTCTTCTCTACTTATTTTACATGCTCTGCGGCATGTGACGAACAGTAAAACTTCTTATGGGTAATAAAGTTTGACAGGTTGTTGAACTGGATGTCACAGAGGCGGCAGTATTTGCCACTTCCAGAGCCGTTCACGCCTTTATTGGCTGTGGGGGCCGCCTCCTCGTTCGGGGACTTGGAGGAAGGTGACATGTTCTCGTTGGAGTCGGCCTGGTTTTCAGCGGCCCACGTCGGTGAAGGATTAGGGGGTTGGCTGTCTGACTGGGGCTGGTTCTCCTGCTGTGGCGGGGCTGTGCCTGAACGCTCCTCCGGTTTGTGCCCACCGTTGACGATAACCATGCCCCGGTTTTTGGGCAGGAGGGGAAGGGGTTCTTTGCCAGGATGGGGGCAGCCATTAGCAGCAGGCTGTGGGGTCTGCTCTCTGGTTGTTCCCGTCTCTGCTCCTCCATTACTACCGACTCCTCCTCCTCCATTAACGCTCTGTTCCTGTTCGCCGGCCTCTCCCTGCATCACCGGTCCTCCAGTCACGTAATCTGTTGGCTTTATCCCAAAATATGGCGATAATTGCTCGGGACCTTTCGCCTTCTTTATTGCTCCGGGATAAAGACAGTGGGGCAGAAACATATTCTTGTTCTCATCTTTCGATGGGATGAGCTGGGGCTCTGCAAAAGGCTTAAGTCCCTGCACGGTCCCCAGGTGAGGGGGGAACATGCCTCCATTCTGCACCATCACCTTCCCGTTGCCATTCTTCTCACTTTTGCCCGGGCTCTTATCATACACGTCGTCTGGGTTGTTATTGCCTTCACTCTTTACATCCGGGAACATGGTCGACTCAGGATTGCCGCTCTCATTGTGCTGCTGCTGTGGTTGTTGCTGTTGAGTGGCGGCGGCAGCAGCGGCGGCGGCGGCGGCGGCTGTTGCAGGGCAAAAGTTCTGTTTGTGCGCCAGGTAGTTCTCCACTTTGTTAAAACTTATCTTGCACACTGCACATTCATGATAGTCCAAAAGTCTTTTCGGAGAGCTACACGTCTTGTCTGGTGAACACTTTTTGCTGAGATCAATGGGGGCGTCCAGCTCCTGCTGCTCCACCGTATTGCATTTAGGAGCCAGAATAGGTTTTGTGACAGTCAGAGATGCCTCCAGGTGTTTGGGTACCATTCCTGGAAAGATATCGCAGCGGGGGTGAAAGCGGTCGGCAAGGCTCTCTACAGCTTCTTGTGACGTACAGGGGTTCATAGGAGGAACTCCAAGAAAACCCGGCTGACCCATAGGGGGCCTCTGGTGGTCCTGATCAGGGAGACACATCTCATACATCTTCCTGCGCTTGCGGGTCCTCATGGTTCTCTGCATGGAGGGCACCTTATTAGCGCTCATACGTTTCATCGGAGGATCGTGACGAGTGGCACAGTAGTACTGCTTGTGGACCATGAAGGTCTCGTGGCGGCTGAAGGTGATATTGCAGGCTTCACAAGTCGTCTTGTTGGGATCATTGTCGCTCTCTACCAAGCCCGTACTGGGACTTTTCCCTTCCAGCTGCTTGCCGTTGAGCCGCTCCTCAGCCCCGGTCGGGGTAGAGACCTTCTTCACCTGTCCTGCCAGATCCTTATCAGGCCCCTTGGCCCCGGCATTGATCATGTCCAACACATTTGAGTTGAGGCAAGCGGACTGCATGAGGTGGCTGTCGGCCTCTGTCGGGTGGCAGCCGGCCAACAAGCTAACAGAACTGTGACCACTGTTGGGGCTCACCGCCTCAGGGACTTTATCTGAGAGAGCGGAGAAGTCGGGAGACTTTGCCATGTGTTGCCAACGGCTGTTACAATAGTGCTTTTTGTGGACCAAGTAGTTGTCCAGGTTGCTGAAGGTGATATTGCATTCAAAACAGGTGGCCCCTTTGGGCATGAGCGGACTGTAGATGACAGGGGGGTAGCTGTTCCCTCCGTGGCGCAGCCTCCGGTGAACTAGCTCCGACATTTTAGCCAGAATCTCCGAGGCCTGTGGGACCACTGAAATGTCTTGGGAGAAAGCAAACTGAGACAAGAAGGGGCCCATGGGAAATGTAGGCATGTTATGCTGCACAGGGGAGGAGGCCAGTCGGGGGCTGGAGGGCTCAGACTTGATCCTAGTGTACGAAAAACTGGCTTTGCTGCCTGGGTGGGCCTCTCCCTTCTGAGCAGAAAGCATGGGTTTCTTCTCAGCTTTGTCAGCCTCTCCGTCTGTGCTGGTCTCCTTGTTGAGGGCCCCTTTGGGACTTCCCAGCAGAGCATCCTTCCTGTTGGCCAGCTCAGCGCGGGCCTGCTGCTGCTGCTGCTGCTGCTGCTGCTGCTGCTGCTGGAGGCTTTCCTCGGGCCCCCTGGGGGAATGCTCGGTGCCGTCGCCTTCCCTGTGAAGTTTGCTGCCGTGCCCATGTAAGTCCTGATGCTGTAAGAGTTCCCTGTGGCTCTGGAAGCTGATATGGCAGTGATTGCATCTGAAGGCCGCCTGTGACAGGTGAGACATGATGTGATGCTGGAATGTAATAAGAGAATCTGCCGTGTAGTTACAGATTGTGCATTTCAAGCTGGTGCCAGGAGGGAGGCTCTCTTCCATTTTGACACCTGTGAAGGAGATAAAAGGGAGAAATGCTCAGAATCTCGCCTCCCACTTCTCCTTTAGAGTTAACTGTAGAAACCATCAAACGCTCATGCATTATGCCAAGCTTATTCCCATCCACTAGGTTTTTTTTTTTTTTTTCCTGCTCAAGGATAAACTGTCAACTATACTAGCTGACAGCAAGATATGTATATTGCTTTAAAGATATGACAGTCCCTTTTCCAAACATGCGTACAACTCTTTCCTTGCGTTATATTTTTGTAAAACACGTTTTCCTTTTAGAAATCAAATCAAGCTCGCTACGGGAGCCACAAAATATAAACAATGCATTACAATTGTGGTGAAAGTCAAGTTCGACATTGTCACTCACCACTGTGTGAGGTGCTCAAGTGCATTTCCAAGGCCCTGGCTCCAGAGAAGCTCTTGTTGCACTGTGGGAACGGGCAAATACTGGGGGTCTGGTGGGGCCCGTTGTCATTCTCCTCCACGACCGTCTCCGGTTCCCTCTGCCGCCCGCTGCAGTAGTACATGAGATGCGCCTGCAGGTTTCTCTCGCTCCGAAACCAGATTCCACAGGCCTTGCAGGGGAAGATGTCCTCTGGAGGGACACAGACAGGGACAGAGGGGATGTGATATCGGGATACAAACAG
This sequence comes from Lipophrys pholis, assembly GCF_963383615.2. NCBI lineage: Eukaryota > Metazoa > Chordata > Actinopteri > Blenniiformes > Blenniidae > Lipophrys > Lipophrys pholis. The sequence continues at coordinate 11,052,102 of NC_137639.1, read as the reverse complement.
TTCTTTCTTTATATTTACACATAAGTATGAAGATAAAGCATATGCATGCACACACTCTTCTTCTATCGTTCTAACTCTCAAAGCTTGCATTAAAAGGCTTTTCCACCAAATCCTCAGCTGCAGCGTATCGCTGTGTTGCTACCACTGGGTTGGTGCCCTTTCTCAAGGGCAAACAAGAACACTGGACCATCTGCTTACAGAAGCCTCCCTGTTGAGCTGAACCCAGATAGCCCTCGCTAAGTAAATAAACACACTATTTGCATGAGGCGTGTATTTTGCAATTAACACGTTAGTTCGAGCCTCAGTGTGTTTATGTGAACCCAAAACTTGAAGGTCGATGGCTCTTATCTCCAGTGCAGAGACTCATCTGGGTTAATCTACGCCCGGCGGAGACGACGCTCCTTGTTAAGCAGGTGACTGAGTGCAGGCTGTGGACTGGTGTGAGAGAGAGAGAGAGAGAGAGAGAGAGAGAGAGAGAGAGAGAGAGAGAGAGAGAGAGAGAGAGACAGAGAGAGCCAGAGAGAAAACAAGAGCATGTGTGTGTGAGATTGTGTTCGTCTAAACAAAAGCACGTCTGGTTCCAGCTCGGTGTTCGTGCACCGGTGTCGCGGTGCGTGCGCCGACAGACACTCACTGTTGACGATGGCGGTGGGCAGGATGGAAGCCATGGCGGCCTGCTGCGGCAGGAGCTGGATGCTGTCCAGCAGCCTGGCTGGGTACATGCCCTCACTCAGAGACATGTGGTTCACCGCCTGCAGACGTGAGTCAAAGTCCACCGCGAACGCCACCAGCTCCTCGCCCTCCATCATGTTCTTGGTGGTGGTGCACCACAGTTGGCCACCTGGACAAAGCAGAGATAGAGGAGACATTTAAAGACGTGCTGCGAGAGTGGAGAAGGCTTTCTATTCTTAAATGTCACGAGAAAAAAAGAGTTGTTTGCTCATTGGATAAACAACTTCGGAAAGATTCTCTGGTTCTTGAAATTGAACGCTTGAGAAGTCAGTGAAGAACCATAAAACTACATCATGTATCGTCCTATAAAGAACAAATTAAAACAGTTCCCATAAATGAGTTGCTCACATAATTTTGACTGGAATGTATGAGCTCAACAAAGGGGATATGATTTATGTCTGCAAGGTTCAATGGTATATGTGAAGTGATCATGTTTGGAGGGCAAAGAGCTTCACTTCACGCTGAGGTGAATTATGTAACGATAACTACGTATAACTAGTGTTGTGAGCTACTTAGCCGGACAGCTAACAGTAATTAGGACACTATTGCTGTTATTATTAAAGGTTGGCATGGACATTTCATGACGCTGCCATCAGGACTCAAGTCAAACAGCCTAAACAACATGAGACTAAAGCCCCAGTTCTTAATACTTCTCTCTTTCTGAATTGACTTTCTGGGGTTAACATCTAATAATAGACATGTTGACAGCAAACCAATGTACGGAGAGGTAACTTTGATTTTTGTTTCACAAACTAGAAAAAATAAAGAGATGAGAAGTCATAGTGAACATTTAGTACCCGACAGAAGAAATTACACAGAGTTTTATTATTCATTACAATCTGCGTTTTGCTTGCTCATTAACTAAATCACCAAATTTCCGCTAATTATCGGACTTTATTTGAATTTGGCTCCTTTGATTTGGACAAAGTCTGCGAGACAACAAATACAAATTATTGGATTTCAATAAAGTGTTCAGCCAGTGCAGAGACGGGAGTTTAAATGGGATTAACTGAAAACATGTTGAATTTGGAAATATTACTTTACAATGGGGTTTTTAGATGTCCAAATCCCTTTAAAAAAATAGTTGTACCCTTTGGATGGATGGATGGCTGGACCACATTGACACTGACAGCAATTGCGAGTGGAAAAGCAACATTACTACAACAAAATTCAGCAAAAACAGGTGCAACTAAAACCAGGGCCCACAATATTCTGGATAATTGACAAAAAATGACTGTCAACTGTTTCTAAAGACCTTCTTTCTTTAGTATTAATGAAAAACTGAGAAGATTGTCTGGAGGGACACTGGTTTGGGAGAGACACTGCCTTTTAAATGTCATTCTTTATTGCTATAAGCATTTACACATATTTATGTTGGCAGAATGCTAAAAGCCTGGTAAAATGCATATTTTGTACTTTGGATGAATACACACTTTAAAGGTAATGCCCTTTTTTTTTTCGACTGTCACTCAAACGTCTTTTAAGGCTGCTGGCGCTCGTATCCGGAAGCAAAACCGCGGCTGGAATAAACTGAAGCCTAGAGTGCCGTTGTCAGCTAGAACACTGAGACAGGTCCTCCATATTATTAGATTGTTGTGTTTTGGGATTAAGCATTCCTCTGAAATCTTCAGAACATATTCATTAAGTCAGAGAAAGAGGGAGGGAGCAGGAGGAAGCAAGGAAGGAGGGGGGGTGGAGGGAGAGAGTGAAGGTTTTAGCTTAGATAATATTTATCTCAGCACATGACAGGCTTTTCAGCTGCACTTCATTTTCCATTGAAGAGATTAAAGTTTTTAATATGACTATTTACAGAAATCTGGCTGGGGAGATAACAACAAACTATGATACGCTCCCGCTAAATGGCAGAATTAGGACATTGTTTCTGAGGAAAGCTGGACAATTAATTAAAGCACGCTGTTCGCTTTCAAAGATGTGCAAACATACCGACGGAGTGTCAGGCTGAGAGGGGGACATGCGATTTGAGCCCTGGCTGATGTGGAATAAAAGAGAGTCCTGAGGAGAGGTGTGAAGGCAGGGGGACACTGCTCGAAAGCCCCCGCACATGTGGAACACTGATTACTCATGTTTACACAAACCCCATGAATCGCCAGGTTTAAAAGCGCCCTGTAGACATGACGAAGGCGCACAAGTGAGCCGCCGTGTGAAAACAATTCACATTTCTGTCCGGCAGGAAACATGGAATGAGAGCCACGCTGACAATAATTATGTGTACATTATTATTTGGGTTCAAGTTTGAATGGCACCATTATTCCAATTCAAAATTGAATATTGTAGATTTCACATCACTGTCCTGATTAAAACCTCTGGAGAACCTTCCTATCTGCTGTTGAAGCACTGAAAATTAGACCAGCACAAACGTGTCAAAAGGAGTGAAATGGTATTAAAATATGCTATCTTTCAAAGTCCCATTTGTGTGCAGACTTCCCCGCCATGATTTTTGTGTGTGTGTGTGTGTGTGTGTGTGTGTGCGCAGGAGCACGTGCGTGCCTGCGCCACTTTAAAGAGCAGTGCCTATCTGTCGGCCAATCTGCTGTGACGAGACACACACTTCAGCCCGCTCCACTTCATCGTTTTGATTCTGTCATACCACACACTGCCTGGAGAGGCCCTTTGAATTTTTATCTCCTAATTAAAATAACAAAACTCCTCTCCACTGTCTGCCCAAGTTACCATCAAGGTAGATACAAACTGCCACTGACAATGGCGGGGAATATATCGCAGCCATAGCCACAAAAGTTTCCCTCTTCTGTAAGGATCTCTTGGTTCACACACGCTCAGCTTACAAAGAGAATCATGAACTAGGCCTTGATGCTCCGATACAAATCAGTGTTTTGTGTTTTTTTTCTCTCTCTCTCTCTCTCTCCCCAGATCAATCCAAATCAAAGATACTGTATGCTCTCCTCAGCTGAAATGAAGCAGATTATGTGGAGTCTGATGAAAATGTTTTACTGCTTTCTGACAGCGGGAATATGCACTCCGATTGCATCCCTTCAGCCAAGAATGCTACAGATCCATCTGTTGTGTGCGAGAATGCTGGAAGTGAGTTTTTAGGACTGCATGTCCCAGTTTTACTGAGCTATACAAAACACTGAGGCAGCACTCCGCTTGTTACAGTCACTCACTCAACCACGACAGGGCGGTAAGATACATGTGCTCAGCCTGCAGGATTACGGTTTCGACTGCACTTATATTGTCATCACAATTAGAGTTGGAAGTTGTCACTGTTTGTCTCCTGATCTGTCGCACTTTTTACGGCAACTTCGCTCGGGAAATTCCCTGAAGTGCACCATTATCTTCTGTGTAGCTTTAGCAATATAGGATCATGTGCAAAAAGTATTGCAAAGTATTTTAATTCACAGTCCAACATTAGACTCCTGTAGACACGGTGCCTATTAGTGAAGACGGCGGCTTCAAACGTCGCATAAATTTGGTGTTTGTTCAAATTCTGACATTAAAATGGATACCGCTGGTGTACAACCCAGTAAAGTCGACCCGTTTCCACTTCAGGAGCAAATTGACAGGTTTAAAATATGTGCAAATGACGCAGATTTCACCTGCGAGAGTGTACACCGAGAACCACAACGCAGAACCCAACCGAGAGAGTGAGGCAAACAAAATATTCAAGTAGCTTCTTATCTGTTGGTGTCACGGTGCATGTGTCCCGTCCATGTGTCCACATGCACGATATCTATGATTAAGTGTGCAACCACAGCGTCTTAAAATACAAGTCCATGCATGCACAAACATTCCCACTGTGCTACACTTGCGTGAATCCGTACGCCTGTGCAGAAATGTGTAACATGAAGATGCAAGGATTAAAAAATAAATAAAAAAATACTATCCAGCTGTATGGGGGTGTCAGGTGGGCAACAGACAGAAACAAATATTCCATGAAGGAAACAATCTCAAAAAGATTCGTCATGCCTCTGTCCAGATGACAGCCCTATTTTATGGCAGGTGATTCAAATCGCAGAAACACAGGTGAGCCACCTCTGACAATGGCATGTTTGGCACGAAATGATCGAAGGGGGAGGGGTGAGGCTAAAAGGGGGGGGGGGGGGGGGGCAGGAGTTAAGAGCGGAAAAGCAAAAACGCTAAAGTGGTGAAACTGGGGAAAAGGCTGGGAAAAGTGCAGCTTGTGATTTGCACTTGTTTGCCTGCTAACTGTCTGCAGTGTGAGCTGCCTTTGTGCAGTGGCCAATGCAGTTGGAATGAAGGCTATTGTCTAAATCCTCCTGCAGAGCACCTGATAAAAGAATAAAGAACTATGACATATTCTAAAAACAATGGAGGAATTAAGGGGAGACAATAGGCCAGCTGCCTCATTAAAACAATCAAAAACGGCATCCTGTACGTAGTCCAGATAATTAAAAACCACTGCTTCCTACAGTCTCTCAATACCATATCCACCAGCTCACTGAGGCTCCAAGACTATGGCTCTGCTGGCTAAATGCCCTCTTCCCTCTCTTCTCTTTGATTAATGGTTTATTTGAACGTGCAGTTGAAGATGAACATATGAAGGAATTCATGAAACAAAATTATAATGCAGACCCTTTCCTTCTCTATAAGTACTCATAAACTAATCAAACGTCTCAGGATAAATCGCGGGGGACTGGAGGTGGGTGTGTGAGCGTGTGTGTGTGTGTGTGTATGTGTGCACCCTCCCCTTCGCCTAAAGCCCCGAGAGATTTCAAAGTGCAGGCATCACAGGGCATTTTTTAATTTTCTCACTTTAAATGACTTTATAGGAAAACGGATGTGTACAGTATCTACGAATGCATGGGGGGGGGGGGGGGGGGGGGATGGGAGAATAGGGTGCGAGATACTCGAGCAGGATTTTATTTTATTTTATTTATTTATTTTTTGCTCCCCGCAAACCACTCGCACCACCAACACCACCAACACCATATCTTAATGAAGCTGCAAACAAATCTCTCATGCCTCATGCAAAAGCTGAGAGACAACAAAGCAGGCAGAAATAACAGAAGGGCCCGGATAATTAAACTGGCCTGAAGACAGGTATTCAAATGTTGGTGTGTAAACAGCACAACTCTTTAATAGTTTAGCTGTAAAATGCGTAGTTAAGCACATCAGCACTTGCCGCTCCCATCTGTCCAAACACATTACCGCTGCAGAGGCCATTACAGGCACTGGAGTACAGTCCCACTGCACCACAGCCACGTATGAAGGGAGGAGTTCAAATGGGCCTCCTGGGAACGCTTGGCATTATCCGAATGCATCGCGGGGTCATGTATTATAAAGCAGGAGGGAGCGGTTTGAGAGAGGAGCACGCTTCAGAGCAAGATTTGTTCGGGTCTGCTTACACGGGAGTGCGCCGTGACCCTTTTACAGGGTTTAACAAGGCAAAGTTTCAAATAAACCCGCTTTCATTCTCCTTTGTCAAACCTGATGTTGACACTTAAAGCGTCTCTTGTCCGACTAGTGGCTCTGATCTAACTGCTGGTCTTAATTGTGAAGTGAGGCCGGTGGTGCCTGAAGCCACAGTGAGGTTGGTAATTAAAGACCCCTCCTCTTCTTGTCTTCGAATCAGCTCCCAACTCCTCCTGGTCAAACGGGAACAAGCCACTCACACCTACGAATATCAAGTGGCTGCTCACCGCCGCCACTTTCATTCTCTCTTCCTGCCCCCCCCCCCCTTTGTTCCTACACAATAAACAACTTCCCAGTCAACTTCTCCAGAACCTGTGGAAACATTAATCAGGAGTGCCGGGTGAATAATATCTGTATCTGCACCTGACAAGCAGGGCCCTGATGGCTGCTGTGACAAACGCTAAACAAACCCCTCCTCATGAATGCTGGTAAATATTTGGACTGTTTCTGGATCATCAGAGTCGAACACATTAGGATGACTCATTGCTGTCAAACGGGCCGTCACAATCCTGAGGCCAGAGTGAGCAGAGCAGAGCAAAGCCAAGCAGCAAGAAAGGAAAACGCTGAGCCAGACCCAAGCAGGAAACATCATTCACAGGGTCAAACAAGCTTACTATTATTGACGGTACACTAAACTAGAATTAGCTGACTCTACTATTATTTTCACTAAGGCGCTGACACAGATTGACTCTTTCTATATTTCTCTCCCACTTCCTCCTTCTCTCATGTTTTCCCTCTGCCACTAGGAGGCACTCTTCTCATGCTGAAGCCCCGGCGGGCCCCCAGTGGATGTTGCTGTTGCTTGTGATGATGCAGAGACGCCTGCCTCAGACATGGCAGGGCAGCACAGACGCCAGTCTGCCTATACATCCTCGCAGGTAGGTGCTAAAGATTTTACTTTCATGAGAGATGCGTTGGGATCAAAAGGCTTCTTCTTCTTCTGACCTCGTTTTAACTTGATCTTTGGCTGGAAATTACATCGTGTCAGTGTGACTGAAATATCTCCTTTTAATGTCCGATGATCTTTTGTCTCTTGTTGCTGCATTTCCTTAAATGACGTGAACATTAAATCACTTTTCTTATTCAAAACAATTGACAAATGAAGAAGCTTCAACTAATTTTTCCAGGGGAATAAATATTGTTGAGTAAATATGTGTTTACAGAGCCCTGGCTGTCCTTGTCTTCTTGTCTTTCCTGACACCCTACAGCCCCCACTACTACATTTCTCTCTCTTTTTTTTATTTGCTCCACATTGTCCGCACTAATTTTAGTATCACGTTTTTTTTTTTTTCCTTCTTTCCCAGATATAGCCAGTACCGAGAGCTCATGGATGGCCTTGAGCGAATGGCACGCGGGTCAGAATCCACAAATTAAAAAGTCCTCCCAGGGGAGTCTCATACACGCCGTGCTCTCTTACTGTATACATTCACAGGCAACAAAGACATGAAAGCAGCGCAGCACACTGAACAATGTCATTCAACACACATTTATGAATTGTTTGAAGATGCTGGGATGGGGGGGGGGGGGGGGGGGGGTAAGGCAGTTGAAGGGGGGGGGGGGGGGCATGATGCAATAGTGTGATTCAGCAAATGTTTAACAAAAATTTGGTTTTAATGTTTCACTTTGAAATTAAAAGACGATTCTCTGGCTCGTCTCTGGAGATTCGAGGAGCTTTTCTAGCACGGTGAGACCGATACCGGCTGGCAGGGGGATGTTTGCCTGGTAATGGTGCTGTAATCATTTTGAGGGGGAAGAAAATAGAAATGAGAATTAGCAGCTATTTTTGCTCCATTACTGTGCTACGACAGAGACCGAGTATTTCCACTTCAAATGTATTTATTTCCTAATGAAATGTATTCAATTATAGGATGAATTGCTTTGCACCCCAAACATCACCAAAAACATGCAAATCTTATTTTTTTTTTTCTTCAATTGTACCCATAAAAAATTAAATGTTCTCTCATGCACAGCAAGAAAAAAAAAAAAAAAAAAGAGAATATTTCACACTTTCCATACTGCAGATATCAGTGAGGAGTCCTGAGCTGTCAGTCTGAAACAAAACCAGCCACATTCCTCCAGTACAAAGCTGCTCTCCCTCATTAGCTGCCACACACAGTGGGCTCCTCCCTGTCCACAGGAAAGTGGAGGAGACTATTAAAGGAAAGCTGTGACTGGCTCCTCTCGGCTCGGCTCCACTCTGCTTTATTCTTTATTTGGACAGGTTTGTCCCATTGAGCACTCTATTAGCTCTCCTTCTCTGCGGGTAGTGCTTTGCCTGTGTCCCGGTTGTGGCCGGTCGACATGTGTTTACTGCGGCCCCCGCTGCGGCGGCGGGCAGGCTGAGTACGGGTGGGGGTGGGGGCGGTGGTGGTGGTGGTGGGGGCCCGTCCTGACCGAGCCCCGCTAATGGGACCAGAAGACCCCTCGTGACGGGAAGCCACAGCACACCGCTATCCCACTCGCCCTCCCTCTCTCTCTCTCTCTCTCTCTCTCTACTCCTCCCCTCCTGCTCCAGCTGCGGCCCCGTGGCCCGTGTCCCCCCCATACCCATCATGCCTCGGCGGGAGCAGGTGAACGGCGCGGGGCCAACGACGGCGAAGCTCAGTTTTTCCTGGGAGAGCGTCCGCGCCATCGCCACGCGCCTCAGTGGTTCCTCCAACATGGCTCCGGCCCTACGCCACATGGGCTGGCTGGCCACAGTCTCTGTGTGTGTGTGTGTGTGTGTGTGTGTGTGTGTGTGTGTGTGTGTGTGTGTGTGTGTGTGTGTGTGTGTGTGTGTGTGTGTGTGTGTGTGTGTGTGTGTGTGTGTGTGAATTTGGGGGTGTATGGTGGATGCCAGCCCTAATGCAAATGCTTGCCGTTTAAAAAATGGGAGCCTCTCTCCTCCTCTGTCTCTCCTCTTTGGAAAGGTCCATGTTGGCCTTCTGGTGCTGGCAGTTATTTTTTCCTCTCCAGAAGGACAGAGAGCCAGAGAGATGCACCTGTCATCCATTTTGGAATTCAACGTTTATTGATCTGGTCACGAGGAATGGGATTTATCAAGTTATATGTTCTACTCGAGTATGCGTTACAACGTGTATTCCGCTACCTTTTTTTCCTTACAAGCGCGCTAATTTGGCACGCACAGACGGAATACACACACTTTCTCGCTCTCTGACACACACATGGGCCAACATCCCAGCATGCCCTCTGTCTCTGCACCCCCTGTAATTCTACATATTGCTTAAAGTATGTGCTAATTAAATTTTCTGTCGGTTTGCAGGAGAAATAAATAATCTGCAGCTAAAAGGCCTAATTGCGTTTGTCACATTGTGTCTCTGTGGCTGGTGCATCGGGAGCACAGCCGCTGCCCTTGCTCATTGCCATTCTGTCGTCCTGGCAAGCCCCCGCGCTGCCCCAGGTATCACCACGCGGCCATCTGGAGCCGACATCTGTCTCTCTATTGATCACAAGGGTTTAGCACTTGATCAAACAGACTGCGACAGGAAATTGCTCTTTTCCCCACAGAAAAGGCCAATCGCCTGCGTGAGGGTAATAGAGTGGAACTGAGATGCGGCACCAGGCACGGTGGGCAGGCGGGCACAGGCACAGCCAGGCCGGGCCGGGAGCGCCGCGCCGGTTATGACTCGGCGCAGAACTCCACCGCCACGGCGTGTTTCTCAACCTCTTTTGCTGACGCAACCCGCCGCACAAGAAAAAGAAAAGCACCCCTTAAATTCAGATCCACAACCACTCATTTGGAATTTTCCAGTCTGGTGAGACCAACACCTCTGATTACAAGTGCAGACTTTATCTTTCAAGTCATCCAGGTAACTGTCGACGCCAGCAGCTGCTTGAAAGTGTTGGAAAAACTGGATGCAAGTTAATATGCTGCATGATAAGTACACCAGATGGTGAGAAATTAATGTATTTCTTCTTGAGAGAGAGATGAAAAACCTCCACCAACATTCCCTTTATCATTAACACCAGGGCTGTCACTTTTTCTCATAATTAAAATGTACAACAAGGAGGAGGGGGGTGGGGGGGTGGGAGGGGGGTCTCAGCAGATCTTTTAAAACAATGTATGTTTAATATGTGACTGAGTACCCGGGTGTAAGGTTTCAGTAGTGGGAAATCCCTGACAAGACCGCGGTTGTCTCTTGCTCACTGGTATCCCCAGTGGAGTTCAGCACACTATTAGAGCCTGAGGTGAACAGCTCCTGAATGTGTGTTACACTGTGTTAGCTGAGGCTGTGGTCCACATCTTAACAAAAAAAATAATATAATAAAGAAAGAAAATCGTGGCTCCTCTCCCACTGCTCGGGCATGCTTTCGAGGCACTCACTGTAACAACATGTTTAGCAAGTATGGACAATTTGATACTGAAGGTGACATTTATTCAGCATTGTCGAAATATATTTAATTGTTCCTGCAGAGAGCGAGATATGTTTCCCCTTGCCTACAGTGCTGGGGATTGTCCTTTTGGAATATGATGCAAATTTGGGATGAAGCAACTAATTCCTTCCTTGCAACCCCTGTACTACACCCCCCCAACCCCCACCACCTCAATCCTCTGCCAGCCTCCATCCTCCCCAGACACGAGGATTCTGATTAATCGTGTGACCGCCCCTCGTTTTTTCCCCCCTCTCTCTTTTTTGCATTTTTACACAATCTCGCCGCACCACGGTGAGATGTGTGAGGTGTTTCGCCACTTTTGGCAAGCAGAAAAGATGTAGCCCAAGGAAGAACAAGTCGAAAGTATGAGCGGAGGGGAGGGGGAAAAAAAAAAAAATATGACCAGGGGACGTGATAAAAAATTATCAGCCAGTGTGTTTTCCTGTTTGGTTTTAATCTACATTTAATTAAATTCTTATCTGCTGTGTGCTTATGGCTGCATTTGAATGGCGAGGCTGCATTCATTATGAATGGTAAAATTGAACTCAGTACATTGTGTGTGGCCCAATAAAGAAACAAGACTCTTATTGCAGTGCATGCACAGGCTCCGACAGACATGCGGAAAAAATAAGTCAATTAAGATCGGTCTTTAAATTACCGCTGTATCAAAACAAGGGGCGGGAGCATTGCTCCATAATAGAATCCTGACAGGGGGGAAGAGAGCACAGTTGACTGTTGTTAATATACTTCCCTTTTGATACAGCCAATTGTATTAACCTGTTTACGGAACGCACACGGTTGATTTACACTAGATTTACTACTCTTGTCATGATAGTTCATAATCAACAGTGATGGGTGGCGAAAGGGGGAAACTTCTATGAATGCGGAGGTCAAACGAAAAATGGCGTCCGCAGCTTTACAGGAGTTCGTCATAAAGATTCTGCTGGTTTATCTGAGTGTTGGAGGTCAACAGCAAAGGTCAGGGACAGAATATGTAGACAATATGTGGGCTGTGGCAGGCGTGGAAGAGTTGAATCTAACGAGAGAGAGCAAGAGAGAGAGAGAGAGAGAGAGAGAGAGCGAGGGCGAGAGAGAAGATTCAGTTCCAAATATTGTAATACTATTGACAAAAGACACAGCTTATAACAGGCGGGCGGCACTTCATAAGCTAAGAACAATATCCCATAGGCAGCACCCTGGAAAAACGTCGAAAAAGACCCGGAGCTGATACTACAAAGTTTGGCCCCGCAAAATCCCTAAATCTTCCCTTTTGCTTATTCCAAGCAGCGTGGTGGGGGAGAGGGAAGCTCCCTGCTGCCTGCCCATGTTTACAGAGCCGTTCTCATCTCTAAGGCCTTGCTCATCCACGGCGCTGACACACGGTGTCGACATGATTAGGGGTCCGCCTTTGCATAGGAGCTCACAAAAAAGAAAAAAAAAAAACCCGGGGTAGTGGTGGTGGGGGGCTGGAGGATCGGCAGATGAATGACTTTGGTGCATCGGAGAGGGATCACAGCAGATAATCGCTCCCGACTGCTGCGCCAGAGCTCTCAGATCTGGTCTTTAAAATAATGTTCGGAGTCAAGTCTCTCCAAAGCTCTCTCCCTGTGTTTTTTTTTTCTTTCCTTTTTCTTTTTTTCTCACAGGTTATCTTCCGCATTTTTATGTTTGCTGTTTAAAATCTTAACAGGACACGAGCGGCGAAGGGAGAGCAAATATGTCTGGAGTCGAGGGAAGCGGAGTGGAAATGTTATTGCGAGGAGGGGTTAAGATTAGCTGGAGCAAGGGGGCTGAGGAGATGAAACTCCTCTCTATTCAAACGCCTTTCGTTCCTCAATAAAAAAAAAAAAAAGAAAAAGAAAAAGAAAAACTTGGAATGTTTGAATTTAACCTTGGGAGGCCGGATTCCTGCAGGAAGTACGCAGGGGGATAATGAATCTGACCTCTTCGCTGAGTGACATCATTCAAAGGCATTCGCTCAAACGCAAGACAAACACCAAATCCACTTAAGTACATTTTAAACACGGACCACCAAAAGCAGCAGCAGCAATCCAGACAGTGTGAATACAGTACAACATAAATTCCAATATCATAAATACTGCTATCACACAAACAGAGGCGCCATAAAGTACGGCTGCCCGTGTCTGGGACTATAAACCTCTGGCGTTACTCATAGGGAATAAACACACATGCACAATTTACTGCACGAGATCCCCCCTTTGTTTATCTTTTAAATAAGCACACTTTATCACCCTCCTGCATAAGCAAATTGCATGCAATGTGTGTTGTTTTAACATGTGATATGCTGTCCAGAAGATTCATTTCTCCCAACGAATTCAATTGTCTTTGCAATATCCTGCTGCCATAGGCATCAGGCCCCATCACCTGTTCGTTATCGCCGGCCGTCCCCCCGTTTCGGGAGCTCTTGAAACGGTGCCATGGCACTGACTCTCAGTTAACAGCAGGTCTCTGAACTTCTCACGGTTGATGGCGGAGGCTGGGAAATTACGCTAACAACTAATTAACATCATAAAGAGCGTTTAAATGGACGGACGACACCTGCAACCTTCATTTGCACAGGCTAACGTGGAATTACCTGTGTTTTTATTTTTGCAGATAACACGTGCATTTTTTAGCAGCATTTAGGATATTCTCTTTTCGTTTTTTTTTTCAGCGGCTGGCTTTAGAATTGGCAACGCCGTCATTTTTTTTTTTTTTTTACTATGTACTGTAGAGAGAAGAAGAAGAAGAAGAAGAAGAAAAAAAAAAGCCACCGGGCCAAAAATAATAATTGTCAAACCAGAGTGTTGGCAGAATTACTAAAGCTGCTTTTTTACTCCTTTTTTTTTTTTATACGAGTTTGTGTGCACCTTAAAAAAAAAATAACAAAAAAAAAAACCCTCTGCACTGCCATACTTGAAATAACACAGTCCATTTCTAATTTCTATTTGAATATAAAATATTTCCAGTCGGCAGACATGGACCTCCAGTTACTGGTCCGAATAACAAAGTGCTGCCTGTCAGTCTGAGACACTTTGCTGGCTGGCTGAACTAAGCTGGTTTAGACTGACAAGTCTTCAACGGTGGCAGCCTCAGCTTCCACTGCTGGCAGGCCTCTGGAGTCCTTGCTCAGCCTCGGAGTCTTTCACTGGTGATGGCCACAATGCAGTCAAGAATTCTTTGAAACCTCCTCTCTCTCCCTCTCTCTCTCTCTCCCTTCCTCTCTCACTGTCTTTCCTTCAAAGGTCTGAAACAGCAGTTAACTTCCACAGGACGGTAATGCACTCACACCTCATTACAAAGCCACATTATGGACTACAGCAGTAATACGGCTTTAATCTTCTCCAAATCGTTATAAATGTCAAGCTGGGGCCAGGGACTTCCCAGTCTACTGCACCAATGGCTTAGTCTGCTATCCCCCTCTTTTCCGTATTAGCTATAGCCAGAGTATTACACTGTGGCTGCCAGATCCCCTGAAACTTTCAACCCTTTTGTTCCAACATTCAATGCCCCATTAACATACTCTTTGAAATTGTTTCTCTTCCCCCTCCCAAAAAAAAAAAAAAAAAAAGCCCCAAACAGCTAAATATGAAAACAGTTGATACCCCTACCCCGCGACATACACCGCTCGTACCTCCCCCTTCTTTTTTCCTTCGCCTCTCCTAATGAGACGCAACATCCCCGTCTCTCCACTGAAGGATCCAGACTTTCGGCGTCATAGAGAGACTGCGGCTGTTTATTAATAATGAATTTGGATGTTTGCGCGCGGAATGTTATCAGCGCGCACACAATCCCACCAATAGTTTGCCCTGATGGGGTAGCTGGGTTCCCTCATTAGCAGAACATATTTAATCCAGAAGTTTCTTATCAAATGTCACACCTGCATCTCTAAATGGCATTTTCACATTCATTCGCCTGTATTTGGGAGATGAGGCTCCAAGGTGCTTTGCAGAGATTAAGAAGGAGAGAGAGTGCAAGCTTATTTTATCATTTAGCGGGTCTGGAAGGAATCCAAGGAGTTTTTGTCTTGTTGTTGTAATTAGAAAGCCTTTTAAGTGATAACGCCTGCATAGGAATATGAATATGTAGCGATCAGGCCAGTCCCCCCACCTCCCCCACCCCTCCATATCTCCCCCCTTCTCCCTCCCTCCCTCCCTCCCACCTCTCTCTCTCTCTTTCTCTCTCTCTCTCTGTCTCTCTTCCTCTCTCTTTCTTGGCTTTTTTAAATTGTTGAATGCTGAGTTTTTGTTCTATGTACAGCACGGATTAACTCGGAGGCTTCAGAAGTTTAATGAAAGACTTGAAAGTACACGCTTTTTCTTGTTCCTGACTGTGACTGTTTCTTTTTCCAGTGCGAGAACTGACATGACATGAGTGCAATTTCTCTCTCTCTCTCTGTCTCTCTCTTTTTTTTTTTTGCCTTTTTGTTTTAATACCTAAAGCATAAAGGATGGACTTCACCTTTCCTTGAGGACACATTTCAGCGGCAGGACTTGACAAAACAAGCCACGCTGTATGGCAATAAAACAAAACCAGCATTTCATTTGACACCTATCCCAGATTAAAGGGATGATTTAATGAAATATTCCAAAGCGCCATTCAGTGTCAAGAAGAATAGTAACCAGGAAACCATTCCATGGAAAAAAGAAAAAAAAGAAAAAAAAAAAAAAGCTGACCTAAAAATGTTTAACATTTACAGCAACAATGCTCCTCTCTGGCTGTACAAAAATGAAGCAAGTCTCTCAGTAGTGGCATTTAGGGCCTGTGTATATCCAGAAAGCCGCTGCTAACCATCGGGCCAGAGATAAGTGCAAAACTGAGAAGTATTGATCCAGTAATAGTGGTTCACGCTTTGACTCTGACACCTTAACCCTGCAGACATAATGTCATAGCCTCTTATCCTTTCCTCTTAACACAACCTGCCTATCTCCCACAGGCTGTCACCTCTAGTAATACGCTTCTCAAAAGCTCCCCTAAATCACTGAAATCATTGCACTTTCAGACATTATTTATTTTCCCACCTCTTAAAAGTGAAGCATGATTTACAGTTCGGTAAAAGGTTGAGCTTCTTTCTCTCCCCCCCCCCCCCCCCCCCCCCCCCCCCCCACCCCCCCTCCTTTTGCTTCTCTTCCTCCATTTCCCACTAGACCTACTAGGCACTTTTCTGTCGAGGTAATTCCATTTCTACCATTGTAAGAGCTGCTACGTAGCAATTACTATGTTAGGTCTGTGTAATTGTGTTGGCTTACAGCGCATGACAAATACAGTCGAGCTCGACCCTGCATAGTGATCCCAGATGTATGCTGGTTTAGACGTTTTCATTAATTGAAAGCGTCACTGTGTAACAGTGCAGTATTACACTCTGGCAGGTATGAATGAAGTCTAATACAGCTTAATTACTCCGCAGCTAAATACGCATTGTGGGGATCTCTTACGAGGGGCTTTCTTTATCTGCCACGAATCAGAAGTTTAAACCACTGGAGGGTGGGAGCGATAATTAGCGAGGATTTAAGCATCCAGAATTCTAATAGAAAAAGCCTCAAATGAATCCAAACATCTCTCTCACACACAAGCGGCTGCAAGTGATCAGATGCTTTGTTCAAACTTTTTTTGATCGATGCGCTTCAAAAGTGGCGGGGCCATCGCTGAAGGATGCCAAACGTTGACATTATATGCAAATTTTGTTTATTATCTCGCAGGCAGCACAGATCCTGCCTCGGTTGGGGCTGGTGCAGCCCACAGCAACTTCCAAAGCAAGGTTTATGCACAAGGGTTTCTAATTAGCTCTCTGAGGGCCGCAGTTAGTGCCGCACTTTCCACAACAGCCGTTGGGAAGTTGAACAGTAACTTGGAGGGCTCCATATGTTGCCCAGGAGGCCTGAGAGGCAGACTGATCTTGTGTGTTTCACATTAGGAGACACAGTGTTCACTCGTGAGAGTAGCATTTTATTCTTCTGTGGATGGAGAGAGAAAAGTAGCCAAAGCACTGAATGGTGATCCTCATCAGTTCTGTATCTTCGAGCTGAATTCATTTACAACACGTCTTTTTAAATATGATGGCGTTCATGCAGGCAAGAAGTGATCTGGAACTCCGATACTCAGACAAATATAAACCCTAATGTGGAAAGTCATATCAAGTCATGTAAATTCAAATCATGGTTTAAAAAAACAAAAAACAAACATAAAACTCGTCAACAACGACATACAATCAATTCTTTTTTGCTTTGTGCCAAACTTCTTATCAAAATAATCTGGTTTATGGAGTCATGCTGCTTGGTCAGCATTAGGCTGGCCAACATAGTGGAGAGCAGCTCCTCGAGTGAGTCACAGCAACTCAGAAATATTGTCATAACTTTGATGAAAAAACAGTAATGCAACTAAGTTCTTGGCCTGCTGCAGACCAATTAGCAGCCATCTTGATTCAAACAAACAAATTAACAAAAAACAACAACAACCCATAATCCACTGCAGGCTGAGTTGTAGAGCTCCAGAGGTTACCGTTATATCACCAGATTGTGGCCCCAGTCCCATCAGAGCTGAAGTGGGCCAGCAAATCTCTTCCAAATGAATGCGAGACACACTTCTTTCCTTTTGGTCCACTTGAATAGGACTATTCATTTCAAAAGAAACACATTGAAGAGTTCAGATCTTTAGCAGCTTTAAGTTTAAACAGGAGAACCGCTGTTGATTTATTCAATGGCTTGAGCATCTCTTTAACCAAATGCTGTGAGTTTCAAACCATTGTCTGTGAGGTCTCAAACACGGCATTCTGTTTTAGCAGTTTTGAGAGGACCAAGTCTATATTAAATCGACATTGACATTGGCTCGACATTCCCTCCAAATAGATAGAAAAAATATAACATGAATGCCTGAAGAGCTTCACCTTTCATGGGGCCAGAGCACTCTGAGTGGCAGCGCATTTCTAATTCACACCTGTCCACTTGAAGGTGCAGTGTCTCCCTCACGGGCCCCAGCCAGTCCTCATCTCCAGGTGCTCACTGAGTTTCTATTTCAAGGCTCTGATGTTTTATATCTCCATCAAAAGCAGATTTTCAGTGAAGAAAACCCCGGTTCAACCCCCCCTTTTCTGCTCTCCCCTCTCTGAATTGCCTTCTTGGTTTTCTTCCCTTCACTCTCAATCAGTGTGCGTTCTGCTTTTGACCTCAGCCGCACAAAAAAAAAAGGGGGGGGGGGGGGGGGGGACGACGATGTGCCTCATTAACTCAGGCATCACACTGGCTTTTTTAACTTATTGTCTCTTGCACCTTATCCGGTCCTTCATCTTAAACTTGGAATAAATTAGGACGATAACGATCGCGCGTGTGCCATTAGTCACAAATGAAGTGGTTTACGCAGAAAAGGGGGGAAGATAAGGCTGAGATCTGATGCCGATTCATAAAAGGGAAGGCAGATTGTTGTAAAATGGCAGATAGACCGTGCAAATTGGGTGTCGACATTGTGTGGCAACGTTATTACCAAATTAGCTTTTTTTCCCGCCCATCCTGATCGTCACCTCGGGAGGAATGCCGGAGAAAGGACACTATTGTGTGACGCTCACAGTCATCATTCCTTTGAACAAATACTTGAGATTACACAGAAGACACTGATGCTGCCTTTACCTCCAAGACGTATTTGCTTTTAATTCATACGTTCGATTGTGACATTTTAAACAATTTCTCTATTGAGACTCAAAGCATTACCGGTTAAATGACAGTCCTGGGTAAATAGGAAATGGAAGGGGATGGGGTCTTGATAAGAGAATACAGTGTTTGTTCAAGTTGAAACTACTGTTGGCAAAGGAATGTCTTTTGTTCTGAGGTGAAGCTTGGCCTGTATCTTATGTTTAGTCATGGCCTTACAGCTTAATACTTCTAATATTGGGTAATTTGTGCCAAAATTAGATTTTCAGAAGAGACTCTTTCAGCGAAACTTGGAAGCAGGAATGAGGAAGATAACCCAATTTACTGCAGAGGACAATTATCATGGAAAAAAGCAAACGGAGTGACACATCGCAGGCCGAGGTAGCATCACTCCTTTCTGAAGAAGACAAACTGGTAGATTGAAGGTCTCTTGAATCCAGGCTGTCGCTGGGGGTAGGGGAGCTCTTGTAATTTGCAGAACTGAATCCATGGAGCGGGCATAAGGGAATAAGTTGGAAGGGGAAGAAGACAGAGAACAAACCTGGCAGGCACGTTGAGGCCATGCCAGTCCTGCCTGCGCCACGCGGTGTGGCAGGGGGGCAGTGCCAGGAAATGTGGCAAGAGGAGGAAAGATCAAACAACAAGGGCTGCAGATCTCCACCAATCTGCTCTGTATTAATGTCAGAGCCAAGGAGCAGCTGAACCAGACGTGATCCACAATGTGTGACAGCGATGTATGTGTGCGTGTGTGTGTGTGTGTGTGTGTGTGTGTGTGTGTGTGTGTGTGTGTGTGTGTGTGTGTGTGAGAGAGTGTCTATATGACCATTCCCTGCAAACTGGACCAAATTCATAATGGCCTGGTGGTATGAGAGACAGCTCAAAACTGTTGTAGAGAGTCAAAAATTTGAACAACTTTGTCCTTGGTAAACATGACGATTGCGAACGTTCAGATTTAAACACGTCAACCGTGACATTTCTGCCCGCAACACTGGAGCCTGAGCCTTCGTTCAGGGGCATTTCTGCATGTGTGTCTGGATGTCAGACAATCACAGTAGACCATGATGGAGTGGTGGGAACCTGGTCGCTGCATGGACACGCCTCTCAGCTCCAGTGGGCTGCCCACCCGGGCCTGCATCCCGCTCCAAAAACTTGTTCTGTATAGCCGCAATAAAGCAAGCAGACGGCAAATGAGCTCCACGCTGCCATCGCTCCCTCCCGGACAGATGGCAAAATTAGACAATATGCTTTCCAAAATTACACAGAAATCACATGGCCACGTGTCTGTCTGTGTGCCTGTCTGTCTGTCCATTCTTCTACCCGTCCACCGGTCCAGCCCCACACGGGTGTGGTGCCTGGGCGAAAAAAAAAGTGGGTGAGGCAGCGGTGCTAGGGATGATGAGGAAGCCGGGGCCAGCCTCATTGCTGTTGATTGATATTGGAGTGCTGCGATGGGATGTAGGGCCAGCAGGAGCATCGGCGGACGAGACGAATGGGGAAGGAGGGGGGGGGGGTTACGTGGGCAATGGGGGATTGTTAAAGGGAGGGGTAACTGGGGGAACGAGCCTGTTCTATGACAATGCATGATGAACAGCCTGCTATTTGGAGTGCATCTGCGGGAGCCAGTTTGTAGCGCCGAGTCCTCAGAGAGATGTGGGAGGAGAGCAAATGTTTGAGGAGCCGACTTTGCAACTGCTGAATCTCCCAGCGCGCCATGCATTTTGGGAGCGACACGGAGCATCCTACGACAATATTAGCCTCTATCACTCCTTGTCTTTTTGAACAGAATCTTGAACTGGAGGCTGATAGTGGTATCTCTCGCTGATAGGGGAGTCTCTACCGGAAACTGGGGAGGGTGTGATGTTTTGGGGAAGAAAAAAAAAATCTCTGCTGAGAATCTTGTCTGGGGAAAAATTACATTATTCCTCCACTATACGCTGCCTGAGATCACTTGCAGAAGTTGGCAGCCTAACTATCTTGTCATGTAAATAATTTAGCAAAGAGGCCTATTCCCTATCTGCCAAAAAACAAGACACCCTTTTCATAGTTACAGTACAAACAGAGGAGTTACAGTGCCGCTTAATTTGTAAAGGAAGATATCGTGGAAAAACTTACTGTCACAGTAAATTTTATACGCAGAGAAAGTAGGATCATTTGATTCAAAAAAAAGGGGGAAATAACCATTTAAAAATGGACCCTTAGCTCAGCCATGTTGAATCATGTATCCATTTCAAACTGTAATTAACTAAATAAACATAAACACAGTCATTGGTAGGATGGAAGAGGCGCTGCAGATGGCAGGATAGTGTGATTCTGGACTGAGTCACAAGCATAGTAGCCAGACAAAGTGAGTAAATATTAGGAAGTTGCACAGCGGCTGAGGAGACTTTCCAAAGAGAGCAATGGTATATATTCAGTAGAATGATCACAGCCACGGGTTCCTCGTGCCTGAATTTGATTGCCCTCCCTCGGTCTGTCGCTTGGGAGAAACCTACGCCCCCCTCGGTGACGGCTCTGTCTCCGTCTTTGTGCCCCGTTCAAGCAATTACGCCCAGCTACATGTTTTCATATGGGGAAATAGATGAGGGAGGTGGGGGTACTGGTGGGTGGGTGGGGGGGGGGTAGGGTGTCATGTGAAAAAGTCATTTTGGCTCTGCACTCTTCAGTTCCGGTCATGCTCTGTACCGATGCAAATTAAAACCTCCCCGGTAGCCTATGTAAATATGCTGCCTACTGCGCTGCGCTTTAATGAGCCATGATATGAAAGACATCTAAAACCAATGGAAAATAACTGGCCACTTAAAGGTGGGGTGCGCCTGACAGGTGACAGGTAGAGCCACGTTGAAGACAGTACTGGGTGATTGGGGGGGGGGGGGACTTGCAGAATGATGGGGGCAGACCAGCTCTGGCATTCAGAAATAATCTGGAACTGTGAGCTGCAAGCCAGGGGAGAGTAACCAGCTTTTTAGCCTCAGGCATTTCAAAGAATTCTGGGTGGCAGCGGCGGCGATGCTGGTTGTGGAGAGAGAGAGAGAGAGAGAGAGAGAGAGAAGGGGGAGCAGGTGGAGGCGTGTGTGTGTGTGTGTGTGTGTGTGTATGTGTACCTGGTTGTGTGCTCATTTTTAAAGGGGTGGGATGTTGTTAGGTGACAAGAGTAAAAGGAGACAGTTACCATGTCTCTTGCCTTGAGACACAGCTCATTGTCACCAACTTAAAAAAAAATGTACATAAATTCCTTTTGCACAGACTCAAACACACACTACAGAAACATGCGCGCGTGCGCACACACACACACACACACACACACACACACACACACACACACACACACACACACACACACACACACACACACACACACACACACACACACACACACACACACACACACACACACACACACACACACACACAGCCCTCAATCCTCTAATAACCTGTCTTTTTAAAAAACCTTACAAGGATTACCTATCTGCAAATCTGCTTTGTATGCAGAATGTGATGGCGGAATGGAAATGAGCAACTGTTCAAGATGGCGCCCACCAAAAAAAGGGAACCACATCTGCACAAACCGATTAATCCGAAACATTCAGACGAATCTCAAGTCATTTACAATATCACAGAATCCATAATCAAGATTCACTGCCGGAGCCTGAGTCTGCCGCACAGAGTCAATGCCCAGTTCAATGAGGGCTGATGGAATGTATAATTTCATGACAGATGCACGCATTCACACGGGAATACAGGGTCATTTTAACATTCACAGGCAAAAAAAAAAAAAAAAAAAAAGAAAGGACGAGAAAAAATACAACAACTTACCCTAGAAAGGATATGCACACCCAATTATTCGGTGCAAAAAGGATGCAACGGCAAACAAAATATGTAAAATGTTTGTTCACTGATAGGAAAGGATTCATAAAATGCTAATTTAGTATTATATACAAATGTGTGACCTGCTTTTAATAGCTGGATATATACATACATGCAGCTATTTAGAAACACAGCATCCTATGGATATAAATATGCATCTCTAATTGGTCAAATCCCTGTGTATGCATAACATTAATTACGATGATCGTGTTTATTGTAAAGATTATGGGCTTATTTGTTCTAACAGGTGACTCACTAAGAAGACACACGAGGAAGGAACCGCCGCGGTCTTGTACTCGTGGTGGGAGAAGAACCATTTAATGTGTGGCAACTTGAACGCAATGCATTTCAAATGTGAAAATGGGGCGAATAGATATGTAGATTTGAAGCAAAAAAAAAAAAAGAAAGAAAAAGAAATCTGTGGCATGATTTGTTGGTTTGAACCTTGCCAAGCCATGCTAAATCCAGTCTTTAAAGCCACGCAGCCAGCTATAAAGGTAGGAGACGGCTGATAGGCTGGTGAGATCTATTGTTGTTGGGCCATCTGACGGTCTAACTCGTGAGGAAGAGGGAAACACAGGAACAAGCCAGTGGGGTGCCTTATGAATTTAGACTAAGTTGAGATTCCACATTTGGCCAAAAACACACACACTCCTGTGAACTGTCAACAAATGCAAACCAAACCCAACAAGGAGCGTGCTGGTGAGAATCCATTCTCCCAGTGCTTCTTTGTAATCTGCCACAAGGTTTTTACACGGGGACCACTTTGACAGCAAGTGCCAGAAATGCCTTGGGTTAATAAATTCATGTGTGGTGAAAACCAACATTGCTCGAACAGGGGAGTCATTAAATATTCACCACAACCGCTAAATGCGAGAATGTCCCAAAATGGCTGTAAAGCAGCAATAATAAGTCATTTCAA
Organism: Lipophrys pholis; assembly: GCF_963383615.2. NCBI lineage: Eukaryota > Metazoa > Chordata > Actinopteri > Blenniiformes > Blenniidae > Lipophrys > Lipophrys pholis. The sequence continues at coordinate 11,029,158 of NC_137639.1, read as the reverse complement.
CATCCATAACAAAGCAATATGTAGGAAGTCGATTACAGTGACAAGGCCACAGAGAACGGTCAGTCGATAAAGTTAAAAAGCATAAAAAGTGCTAAAAAATCTTAATAGGCATCAGTCTTTGGATAAATGGAGCAGCTTAAAACAACAGACAAGGATCGAATACGAAGTTAATCTCAGCATACACAACATTTCTGTTTCCTCAGTGTGCCAACAGGTAATCATTGGGTACAAGCAACATTTCACTAGGGTTATTCAACAATTCTACTCTGTTCCACACAGTTCGAGCTAAAGTGCAGCTTAAATGTTGTGTAGCATCGCTTTCAACACCTCATTTCAGTAAAACATGCGGTTACCTGGCCAAAACCAAACTGACTGCAGACTAAATTAGTGGCTGAAACGTAAACAAGTCCTAAAGATAAAGATATTTACATAAAGTCATATGAAAGAGAACTATCCATTCAAATTTGTCACAATTGAATGGCCATGGTGAAAGAGCACAAGCTTCCCTCAACGCCACGATTTTGTGACACTTAATCCCGAAAGTTCAAGGGTCATTATGTGAGCGTGCCGTGATGTCTATCTGACCAGCTTGCCTCCCTCACTGACCGGCGTTTCCCGCCTCTGACCACGAGGAGGGCTTCACAAGGAGCCCATCTCTCGTCCTAGGAAACTTGCTGTGACCTTGTGGGACTGAATAAGACTGTAAAATTGATTCAGCTCCTGTAATAAAAGAAGCACACACATTATCAGCATTCTAATTATAATTAATACAGGCAGCAGCGGCAGGCCCATTATTTACGATGGGGGCCCATGGTAAGCAAACACAATAATAATCTGCTCCATATTTTTATTGATGTGTTGATGAATGACTCCCTTTCACACAAAACACCAATGGAATGTCTCAGTGGCCGATCATACAAGTGCTGATTATTTCACTGCCGGTATCCTTCGCCCCCCGTGCCCTCCCCACCCCCCTCGCCTTTCCTATAGCCTCCCCTCCTCAGGCCTTTCATTAGCCCTTTGTTTGTATCACCTCAAGTCCCTGACTCCGAAGCTCATTACAGAGAGCTGGGTCAGGTGATAGAGTCCACTAACCTCCAGGAGGTGAATTAGTCAGAAATAAACAGTCCAAAAACACTATCACACCAATGTCCGACTCGTCCTCCGCACACATCCACGGCACGCTGTTTGCAAAGAGATTTGAAAGGTGGTCTCGAGAAGCCAAATAGATTTTAAAAGATGTCAACGATAAATGTCCAGGGTCAGTCATGGCTTGATTGTGAATTTAACACAAAAGAGGCCCAACCACATTAATTTCTGATTTAATATGTGCAATGAAACATGAAAAAAGGTCCCTCCGTGACTTTTAGCCCTAGCTTCTGTACAAAGCAGTGCAACACTTTCTGAATCGAGTCACAATAATATTTATTCTTCTCATTTGATTGGTTGCTGGCTTCATCTTAAATTCTGAAAAAAGCATCTGTGTTAAAGACTTTCATGTGGAGTTAAAGCCCTTTCATTTTCTCTCGATGGATTATATACTAGTTACAGAATGCAGACGTGGCAAAGAATGAGAGAATACTACTTTATTAAACATTGTCTGAATATCTTCTATCCAATGAATATCTGGTTTACCGAGCACAAAGGACCCCACCGCCTCACACTCAAAGTGTGTAAAATAAAAAGACAGGCAACCTTCATATCTAGGTTATTCTTTATAATTAGGTGTCTATGTAGCTTATGCCATTTCCTCTGTTTGATAATTGTAGTCCATCCCTCCTAATTTTGCAGAGAGTCAGGGAAAAAAAAAATGCTTATTTGTGCCTATCTTTCTTATTAATTCTCCTCACAAATCCTTGATTATTTTCCAATCCTTTCCTCTGATATCTCTGGCTCTGTTTGTCTGTTTCACTCACTCCTCCACTGAGCAGTCTGCCTTCCTTCTCAATCGCCTGTTTTGTTTCCCGTTTTAATGAACAGTTGGATTCTTTTATTTCTCTACAAGTGCTGGATTTGCCTTATCACCCCCTGTCCCTTTGAGGGTTGCCAATTGGTTTTATCCATGGATGTATCATTTCTTAGGCTTCCTCTTTTTTTCTCCACAAAGAGAAAGAACCACTCCGTCAACAAGCCTCTCCGGAGCCAGAGATTAAAAACCTCAACATCACCTACCTTCCAGCGCTACTCCCAACTGGTTTGTGTAAAACTCAATTAAACTTGTCCCCACTGAATTTCACATTACAGTACATTAAAAGGAAATTCTTCAAGCGTGATGACAAAGCTCAAACCTAGCTTCAGAGCCGCTATTTAGGAGCTTTCCTCAACGTTGTAGTCTTCGGGGTTTTAGCCTCATGTCAGTGGAAAAGGCGCCAAACACAAAGACAAAGAAAGCGGTTTCTTTTGACTCGGGAGAAAAAACAAACTTTAGGATTTATTTATTTACCGTCACGCTGAAAGTCACAGCGCCTGCTTGATGCGCTGCATACAAACAAGGTCTCAGCCTATCAATTACCTCCAAGCAAAAGGTAAAACGTGGCCTTCTGATGATTAAATCGTAAATACTTCCACGGGAGAGTACAACATAATGACGGTTGTCAACCACGTGACGTGCGCCACCTTGGTGAAGTACAGATGGTAGTCTTTTGATTGTAGATTTTTGATGTCAATTTCAGAGCCTCTGTTGTGTCGATTACAAATTATTCTTTGCGCTTTCGTACAATCTGTCAGGGTGAAAAGGGGGGTGTTCATCCGAGCGTTGCGCCGACGCAAAGAAACACGGCAGGTCGATACGTGTGTTAACTTCATTCACATGTGATAATGCGCTTTCAGCTCAACGACAGAAAACCTGAGATCCGAACGAGAAGGGAGGGGAGACACTGAAGATGTTGTACCTTTAATTCTTTCGCAATTTGTGTGTTTATTGTTTTTTTTTCTTTTTTTATCCTGCCGAGCGTGAGAGAACAGGGCAAACGTGGAGGGTTTTTTCGCTACAAAGCAGAGCGAGATGGAGAAAGGGGAGGCTTGGCTTGGCTTCAGCCAGGTCGGCTTCATAAGAGGAGAATCTGGAGATACGCTCCTCTTCCCCTCCCTTTCGCTGTTCTCTTGTTCTCTCCCCCGTATAGACATCCCTCCCCTCGGCCGAAGAATTTAAGGGCAGCTTTGAACCCTCTTACTGTTCTTCGACATTGTAACATGTCTCTCTCCCCCCCCCTCCACTCCACTCCAACCCCGTCAGCCAGCCACCCAAAGGTGTTTTCGTGCTGAGATTAGTGGATGAGGTGCAGTCTGTGTTTTGGGCCAAACATGCCCATCCTTTTGACACGAGGGCGGACTCCGACACTGACTGGGCTACGGACCAAGATCACTCCCTCTTGTCTCCTCTGCTTCCTCCTCAATCCTCTCCAACACATGACATGTGTCACTGCCACAGATCTGCACCGGATGATACGAGCAGTTCAAGGTCAGGGCAAATCCCCAAAGCAGGGAACAAGAATCCACCCCTCCCCCCTTTTCCTCTTTTTTTTTTTAAAGTGATGGACTATTTAAAAAGTTCATTTTTCTTACATGCTTAGCATATTTCATGGTATTATAATGTGAGCCCTATAATATGAAATCTCCATTAGCCAAAGATGGGAGCTGCAGTAATGCAATGGATATGTCAATTTTCTTGTTCTGGGAAAAAAAAGAAGTTTTGTAGGGATTTAAAACCCATGTAATATTCATATTTTCTATTTCAGAGCACAATAGCCAGCGAGGAACTAAAGTGATTATACATAGCCAGAGTCGAACTCTAGAGCTGTTATCTATTATAGTTTAATAAATCAACAGCGGGAGCGCAGGGTGCACAAATATTCTCTAACCCATTCCGCCGACGATTCCTCGGCCAAAATGTGTTTGATGAGATGAAAAATGGGATAAGAAATATTTAAATAAAGGATTCTTTTACATGAAATTATATGGAAGGATGAATCAGGAATCCAGTGACTTGTGTATTTCCGTGCGTCAGTTTCATGCGCCTGTGCTTGCAGGTTCTGAAGCAACAAAACTTCAATTAACTCCCAAGTTTCACCGGCGACAAAAATATTATTCAGTCGAAATGCGTTTCTGAAGCCAGGTTAACTCAGACAGGAAGGGGAAAAAAGGGGGCCACCGTGTAATTATTTGGCACTTACAATGTCCTACACTTCAGATTTGTGAGGATGGCGAGCAGAAAATCTGTTTACTATGGAGCCGAGTTCCTCACTCTCTTCTGCGCGGATGAAGCCTTTGAATAATTCATAGTGAGAGCCATAGGCATATGCAATGGAAAAAGTGTTGGAGAATATCACACCAAAGATGGCATCCTCCATTATGTGCGCCGTGCCCGGCGTGCCCACAAACCTCACATAATGTAATTGGATAAAAGTCAGATGCTGCATATTGAGAAGCTACATAAGGCAGCGATATTCCTCCCCGAGTCTCTGAAATGTGCTAATTGACTCAAACAGCAGCTACAGGAGAAGGACTGCATGGCTTATTGTCTTCATATATTTATCTACAACACCTCATTACTTTTTTGTGCAGTTACAAGAAATAAGTGGAATAAATTTACTTACTACAGCATGTGTTCAAAAAGCATGACCTCTCCCAAATAGAACAAGTGGGGGGTGGGGGGGGTGGGTGGAGGTGGTAGTTGAGAGGGGTGAAGAGACGAGGAGAAGGGGGGAGGGGGGAGGGGGGGGGAAACAAGTCTTAATTTGGAATGTCATTATTCCGATTTGGTCCAGCAAAGATGTTTTTGTTGTCATTTTACTTTTGTTGACAACTTGTCTAGTGGGATGTTACTGACTGAAACACTGTGACATGTGTTTTACATATCAAAACAGCCGAGCCTTTCATTTAAAGAGGCTTCATCTCTGCTGACAACATTTTTATTGACAGGTAAAGCCCCGGAGATTAGACACGGTGGTCTAATTAGTCTCTTCCCTCCACTGTCGTATCTACGCACCCGAAGCCCCGCGAGAGGAAGGTGATCAGACAAAAAAAAAAAAAAAAAAAAGACAGCATTCAGATCCTTTACTTAGTCAACACTGGAAAGATGTATACAGTCACTTCTGTAAATGTAGAGACATGTTTGTGAGAAAACATGCTAGGAGTATCAATAATAAAAAATCTCACAAAGCAGATCAATATTTCATTACATCATCACAAATTTTCTTTTATTTCAACTTATCACAAGTGTCCGTAAAATTGAATACTTTTCTAATCCTAAAAAAAAAAAAACCCTCCCCTCTTTTTTAAAGAGCAATAAAATAGGAAAAAGTCCCACCAAGACTTTCGAGAACTTTCCCATCAGTATCACGTCTTCCTTCGCATTTACATCTCACAGCATGGCCAGAAAGGCCCCAGAAGATTAAGCAAATTAGCCTACTGATGTATCAAAAGCGCGACGGCCTTAAAATTCCTTCTGAATCTCTTCGTAGGCAAAAAAAAAAAACCGGACAATAACGCCCAGACTTTGTTGGCATTATCCCGGTTGTAAAACCTCAGCGGCTGATTCATCCTGTTTCTCGCTGGCGACAAACTACATGTAAAACAAAGTAGCGTGAAACTTCAAATAAAAGCAGAGTTTCAATTAAGCGTCTGTTCCTTTTACAGGCAGGATGTGGCTACATGCTCAGGTTTGAAAGGGATCCCGTGTGCTTTTTGTTCATCCAAATTTTTTTGAATGGGAACAAAATAGTTAAGGTTCTCTAAAACATATGGAAATAAAAGGCGTTTTATTACGCTTCCTTCATGTTTAAGGCAGATTGCAGGTGTTTGGCTACACCGCACTGTATCTTTTGGACCCCAGTAGAATGAACTGACGTCTTTTGATTCCATTTATTGATTGATTAATATCTTTATCCGAGAAACATTGACACTGGGTCATTCCGTAGGTTAGTGGTGAGCACTCTTACTTCACAGTGAGAATATCCCAGGTTTAAGACTTGGAGGGGGGGGGGGGGGGGGGGGGGGGTGTTTACATGTTCTCTTTGTGCAAATCTGATTTTTCTCCAGAAACTCTGGTTTCCTCCCACAATTTGAGTGCAGTTGTGAATGTGAGTGCATCGCCGTCTCTGGCGGACTGTTCCACTTGCACTCCTAGCCCAGGAGTTTTATGTGAAAAGAACTAAAGCAGAAAGAAGTCTGCCCCATACAGACTCTTCATTCAATTCTAACCCGGTTGAATGGAAGCAGGCACATTTGTGTTTGTACCATGGCAACTCAATTGCTGACACAAGATCAAACTGTATGTAACTTTAACCAGTGTCCACACTGGGGAGGGATAAAAACAAACAGGCACAAAACAGACAGGTGGCACAGAACAAAGTAAAAAACAGAACACAGACGCAGCCTCCCACTTATATAGACCAGGAGAGTGGAAACAGACACAGCTGGTACAAAAGGGGCGTGGCTAATCAACACGTGGGTGGAGCTTTGAACCACATACACACACTAAGAATGGGAGCAGAATTAGACACAGGTGTGACAAGCGACTAGGTGTGCAGCAATTACACCAAGAAACAGGAAGGAGTCCACCATTTAAAACAAAAATACCACAAAAGAAAAGAAGCTAATCAGATATAGTAGAGACACAAAACCAGTGGACACTAAGGTTTTAATATTTTGTTTTTGTGTTTTTATGCTTTAATTAAAACTATGCTGCAAAAACAGTTATACACGTGACTATTTCTTAACAATCAGCACTGTGGTGCAACGGAGAAGTTCTTAAACATAGAATAAAGACTCGCTGGTGAACTTTATGCCCCCGAGATTTTACAGACAATATAACGTTTCCAGCTCTTTCTGTTGGAACATGAGCACCAGAAGCAAAATGACTGGATTTTACTACAAATTACAAATTATCATGCTGCATGTGTTTAGATAGCAACTACTGCTTGCTGCACCACTTATGGTGAAGTCTAATGTTGAATAATGTTTTTTTTTTGTTTTTTTTTAAACTAAATCAAATATTGTTCAGCTTCTTTCAGCTCTGTATTCGGCTATAAAAACAACTACTTTTATATTTTGCTCCAAAATCTATACGTCATATAAGATAGGATGATACTCCATATATTCTACGATTGGATGTTGTTTTAAAGCACATTCAATGAAATGTTTTACATTTAGCGGAGTAAAAGCGTAAATGAGCTTGAGATGGCAATGATGCATTGCATATATAAGGACGATCAACTAAAATCTGCAATTTAGTGCCGTACTTGAGTCGATGTGCTTAGCTACATCTCTCCACAGAAGCACAGAGGAAGAGCACGTGGGGACGATGATGGATGCGGTGGCCATGTAACTGTAGAAAGGAGTCGGCGGGTAGGCTTGCTTAATTCTTGACATGAAATATTACCTGCAGCACTCGACAGAGCAGACCTGCTTGGATGGCAGGGGAGATAGCATCCATCCTTTCAATAGGGGAAAAAAAAAACAACAAACAAACAAACAAAAGCTCTAAGACCCCTGACCCGACAAAGGAAGTACAACTGATAAGTTAGTAGCAATTTCTCCCTCTTCTCCTGCTCCTCTCGCTTTTCTTTGAATAGCATTTCTCTGCCTTTGGCCCCAGTTTCACCTTGCTACGCCTGTGCCCTTCTATTAAAGGTGGTAATGGCTGCCACCTTCCCTCAGGCCTTCTTTTTAATATTTGTCACTCATGAAAGAAAGAAGGGGGGGTTGGGAGATGATAAATCTTACTTTTGCCAGCTAAGGGCTTCTATCTTCCAAACAGAATAAAATCCAGTCCAAAACACTGCTGTGCGCATTAGGAAGCTGTGGGTTTAAGCCTTGTCCGCCATGATCAAACCAGGATTTATGAAGCATCATAACTCCCGACAACATCCAGCGGCTTATTAATTTTATATATTTCTGTCCATTCCCTGATATTCCCAGCCTTGACAGTCACTCAAGATAAGCCAAAAGCGTTCTGACAGGATGGAGTGTGTATATATTTCTCACTGTTCTGCCGCTCCCCTCTCGTTGAATAGCTTTAGTAGAAACCTTGAGGCTGCTCTGGTGTGATTTGTCTCTGGTTTTTGTCTTCACTTGCAACCTTCCCATTTGTAAGGGCCCTTAAATCAGCCTTGCACTCTGCTGAGCCATGAGAATAGGCCAGACAGAGACGGGAAGGGAGGGAGGCGGGCGAGCAAGGATTTGTGTAAGTGTGTGTGTTCACGTATATCTCAATGTATGTTTATGCGAACAAGCGCGGACAAGAAGGAGGGAGGGAGGGAGAGAAGGAGGTGATTGGCTGCACCACTGTATTACACATGTGGTTGAATTTTAATCAAAACACTACTAATCACCATTTACAGGCCGTCTATATAAAGGCCTGTTCTCCGATATGAGAGGGCAACATGCTGATAGGGTTTAATTTAACTAGAGTCTAGGTCGGAGGCTTGATTTAATGTGGCCCACAGGAAAACTGAGCAGAAGGGAGAGAGACAGAAATGGGAGCTCTTTGTGAAATGATCACATAAGTTCACATCAATAAAAGCCTCACCCATTACTAGGAACACTACATGAGTGAAAGGCTGGAGGTTTCTTGGTGCTTGAACGACAGATCTGGCTCTCCTGACACAAGCTTCGCGTTTTCTGTGATTCTGACAAGCATATGCTGCATCAGAATTGCCCCCTTAATACTTTAACTCAATCGAACAAATCTCAAATATTAAGTAATTTGCGGGATGATATGCTGTGCCAAGTTCTACACGTCACCATGCCAAAGGAAGTCAAAATGTGATGAGCCTTTGTTCAGGTGAAACCTTTCAATTTTCCCTTCAACATTTTCATAACGCTGGTTAAAAACCACAATATTAACTCAGCTCATACCATTAATGGCAGCGATAATATCTAACATACAAACTATGGCCACTCTTGGTGTTCACTGCTTCATCTACCAGTCATGGCGGTGAGTTCTGGTGTTTCTAAAAAGCAGGAAACAGTTTGGGGTATTTTTGTTATTTCCAGCATGCATTCTGTCATTTTGGAGAATCACACTTTATCAATATTCATGCCAGTTGATCTCGTTCTTAGAGTCTATTCACACACCCATTTTCACCAGGCAACTGAAGACTTCTCTTTTTGGAATATGGAGAGCTCTCGTGAAAAGAAAAACAACAAAAAAAAAAAAAAAAAAAAGAAAACCTGAAAAAAACCCAAAAAACCTGAATTTTAATTGCTTTGCTTGAGCACATACTAGCACTGAGTGAGAGAACTAATCAAACAAAATCCCAACACATTTATTCAAATTACTTCGTAT